>NW_015150982.1:411589-523492 GCF_000732505.1 Cyprinodon variegatus | reverse complement strand
CCAAAAACATGACTGTTAGGTTAATTGGTTTCTCTAAATTCTCCTTAGGTGTGCATGAATGGTTGTTTGTCCCGTTTGTCTCTTTGTGTTGCCCTGCGATGGACTGGCGACTTGTCCAGGGTGAACCCCGCCTCTCTCCCATAGACAGCTGGAGATAGGCACCAGCACCCCCCACGACCCCACTTGGGATAAAGTGTGACGGAAAATGGATAGACTATTGTTTTAATATCCATTTTCATAATCATGTACAGTAGATCAACACATATCTGCAATACAGGAAGGGCATGTTATTATATGTTTCCTATTGTACATAAAGTGTGTCTTGGTGAATAATGATGGGTGGCAAGTCATATTTATATTCCACGTAAATAAAAAAGAAGTCTTGCATGACTTATTCAAAGTTACTGATGAATTGTGTTGTTAGATTTGTATTTTTTTCCCACTTAACAGATAATCAACTTCAGTAATAGGATGGTAGGACAATAAAATATTCAATATTATATATTGTGCTTAAAGAATATCCATGGTATTCCTCAAACACATTGACATCAGCCCCTCCACCGGTTGGCCCTGCTGTTTGCCCCACCTCTTCCTCCTGCATGCACTTTAACCCTCCTGCTTTGGTATATATAGTATGTGAGACTATTAGAGTTCTCCTGGCAGCCATCATGAAGGGTACTGTCTCGATCTGCTGTTTCCTCGCCCTGCTGCTTTTGCAGGCCACTGCAGGTAAGACTTAGATAAAGATCTGTTTTTTTTTTTTTTTTTTTCTTCTATTAAACAGAGAATGCATTTATTTCACGATGTAAAATAGTGCCTTACTGCTGGTTGGTGGATGAATTAAAAGAATATTTGTGGCTTTAGAGGTTGATGTGAAATAAATTTACAGAAAGTGAAACGAGAAGCTGAACTGTTTGTGTGGAATTTTGTTTCCTGTTGAGCTGAGTTGGGATAAAAACTACATAAATGCAACCCTGTTGGAGATGAGCTGATGTTCATTCAAAACAAATGTATTATTGAATAGGTTATCTGAAGTGAAAGTCTGATTCTATATTTATTTTATTCCCATTGTGGTTGGTTTAAAGAAGGAACATGAGGACTGATTAGCCGTGGCTGTGGCCTGACTCTCAGCTGTCCAAAGGCATGGCACCAGCTGATGGAAAGTCTTAGTCTAAGGAGAAGCCATGTGGCGAGCTTTAATAGACACTAATTTGTTCCTCTCTCCAGTTCAAAAAGTGTTTATAAGCAATGAGAAATCTTTTTTAGTGGGATGTCTTTTTTATTCAGTAGTAATATTCTAATCTAGATTATGTGGAGTGACTCCTTTTCTAACTCTGCTACCAGGGCAGACTTTCTAAACCTGCAGCGCTCTCTAGGTCTCTACTGGTGTAGTTATTGTTACCCTTGTCTGTCACCCCTGCCCGTCCTTGGGGTGCCGTTTCTCCTTCCACAGTCGGTAACCAGGCTTCTATATTCCAGGCTTGTCAGGTGCCTAAGATTGGAAGACCTCCTGAAACTCAACACTGTCAGCCACAGTCCCTCCCTACCTCCCCTTTGCATCATGGTCCACTTTAGATATGCTGTGCAGCTGCTGTCACTCTGCACTGTCACAATCACAATTTATTCCCAGCAACTGGCCTTTTAGGGACATGCTTTCTCCAGATAGGAGGGGCTGGACGGTGGAGGCCTCTCTTTCTATAGGCCCTCGCAGGTGTGTTTTTCGGTTTCTCACAAGCTAAATTAAATGCTGTATAATTTAAACATTTAGGGTAATCATGAATGAGAAAAGGATTTATTTGTTATGCACATAGCTGAGGCTAAAGTGCAACCAAAAACTCAATGATGTACTCTTTACTTTTTTTTTTTTTGCACAATTTTTTCTCCTTTTATTGAACCTTTTTGTGTGCAGAGACGTCACTAACCTACACAGCATGTACTGTGGTGAAACAACTCCACAGCACAATCTCCACCATGCTTACCATTAGGTAAAGTTTTATTAGTAGGATTATTATTAATCTTTAGACTACTAAAAATTGGTTTTAAAAGAATTACCTTGATGAAAATTCATTAATTTGTGTTTTTGCTTTAGTCAGCTTTAAAACTAATGAGAATAAAATTTAAGAAAATAAAGAAAAAAAATCTACAAAAAAAGTTAATGAAAAATGCCTCAATGTAGATTTTAAAAGTCAATATGAATCAAGATTATAAAAAAAAAACATTGCGAAGCACTAATTGCTAAGCACGGTGCAGCTAAAAGGCTAATCTTAAATGAACAGAGTTGCTCTCCTGTGTGAACTAAAGTGTTTACTACAATCTATTGAAGTCAACAATATTATACAGCATCATTGTACCACCCTTCAATTTTTTATTTAATGCTGTGAAAGAGTTTTCAATTCAGTCTGGTCTTATTGTTTTATCTTTTAAAATGGCCGCTCATGAAGAGTGAAAAGGCTTCCTTTTGGCTTCTTGTTTGAGCCAACAAATTATTCCTCTGTTATAACTCAATCTGTGATTAAATCTATGACAGTATATATTCAAAATCCTGGTGGAAAGAACTAACTCTACAGTTTTTCTTTTCCATTTGTACCACTGGGATCAAATCTTAGATGATCTAATCTCTTTTGGTACATTGCTCAGATCATACATCTCAACTTTTTAAATACAGTAGGTAACACATCTATAAATTAAAAAGCCTTATTTGGTCAGATTGTTTTTAAATGAAAAAAAGAAAATCGTCTCATATCTAGCATTAAATATAAAATTTTTCTGATCTAGATGCTTAAGAAAAGTCAGAATATAAAGAGAGTGATGTGCAGATCTATTTGCCACCTGTGCAAAACTGGTCTCATTGATAGTATTTTCTACAAAATGCAGTTCCAAATCCTATGAAATTCTTTTTAAGAAGCATGTAGTGCTGAACATTTATTCCATACTTTCTATTATTACGGACATGTACAGGCATTTATAACTCCTAAGCGCTGTGTGTTTATAGCAGGATGCAACACTATCTGTCCAAGAAAGACATAGAAAGTTAAAGTAGTCTCTAAGTGATATGTGACTCCCTCTAATTGCACATGGCATGTCTGGGACATCCCTGACAGTGGGAAAAAATAACAGATGCACTATGACATTGCGGCACTTCTTAAGAGTAGCACCTAAATCCCAAGGGTTAAACAGACTTTAGTGTCTTTCTATGAGCAGTAAAAAAATGCAGAACCCCCCTTTTACCCTTTGATCTGGCTTTTTTTTTGTTTTACATCCTGTTAAAGTGGGTGTTTTACTAAATATATGGGAACATATAATAGCATCACCTACATTTTGGGTAAGAAGAGAGATTAATGGTGTTCCCCAGAATAGTCTGTAAGGTAATATTGTATCTGTAGTAGAGAGATGCTTTATAACACACCATCTACAGTGGCTTTAGTTCAAGTCTAAATAATCTACAGATATTATCAATATAGAGCAGTTTTGATGTTTTTTGTGTTCATTTAAAATGAAAGAAGTTTGGTTTCGGGCCCCAGAGGGAATAGCTGTCATTCTTCAGGATCTACTTGTTATGTTTTATACTAATGGGGGAGCTTTGTAAAGCTATATCCTGGAATTAACTTGAAATGTTATCAATATTCCTTTGGTTTGCTTTAAGTAAGATATTAAGTAAGATATCTGCCTGGTCCAGCCTGTTTTGTGTGGTACTGTAATGTCTGTGGGATGTTGATGTCTCTGCGTCTCCATACTGACAGTGGACACCCTAAAATAGGCAGCAGTCATTCTGCCTCCTCCTCCTCTGTCCATCTTTTGACCCATTGTGAGTCTATTTATGACTCGGAGGGGAGCACTGGCTTCCCAAGCCGTGCCACCTGTTGCCATTTGTGACGTCTTCTCAACACATCAAGCTCAAACTCTACTAAGTGTGCCCACATCTGACACTTATTGAAGGAAAAGTCATGTTCATTTCCAGGCTTACAAGATCTTTTTTTTAAATGAAACAAGATTTGTTTTAATCAATTAGGATGAAACATTTAGAACCCCACTTTAGTTAGAATTGAAATAAAGTCAATGTTCTTCCACTGAGGTTTCCAGTGCAACATCTTGACCTTTAATAAGTGTCTCAATCCCTCAGCGCTCAAGTTAAATCCTTTAACCTGCTCTTTCAGCTCTTATCATGTTCATTTTAATTAAATTTACCTCCCTGTGCTGTGAGCGAAACGCGATCCTGGGCCTTCATATAGATAGAACCACTTAACCGCTTAACGTTTACTACGTAAATACACATGGAAGAGATTTAATCATGTTTTTGCGTGACTTTTTGTCTCTACACACTCAAGTTTGGTATTTTTCATTTCGTTGCAGAAGTATTTATGGTACTCCAACTTTTTCTCCTTTTTGCAACAACAGAAGTATGTTTTTATGTTGGTTGTATGTGATAAAGAAGCAAAAATTGGTGCAAAATTGCAAAGTGACCAAAGAGAGATCTATACGGCAAAAAATTTTATTTGGTAAATGCTATATTCATTTGCTTTCAGTTAGTGTTTTTCTCTTATAGCTTTAAATTAAATCCAATACAAATTGTTTCCTTTGGAGGCCACCTGTTCAGTTAACAGGGATAAAAGTGTGCAAATCTGGTTCTGTGTTATTAGAGAAAAACCTTTATTAAAGGAAAAACCCAAAGAATGCTCCATTTTTCTTTTAGCACAGGCCAGGGAACAGAGCAAACATCAGGATTAAGATGTTTAGATGAGACCACGATTAAAAGGTGCCTGATAAACCAACATTGAACATCACCTCTAACACCCCATCACCACCTTGAAACACATTGGAAAGTTTTTCTGGCAATGGCAAAGTCAGGGAAGCTGTCTAGAGGTAAAAGGCAATTCCGAAAGAACATTTCTTAAAAGCTGATAAGGACTTGATACTTAAAGCTTCACTTTCCCCTTAATACAAACCTTTAACATTTAGCCAGAGCAACAATTCAGTATAGATTAAAGCCTATTCATTTGTTAAAATAGTCTAATCATAGTTCAAAGCTGAATTTGATTAAGATTTGGTGGCAAGACTAAATGGTTAAAGCGTTACCAATGGTTTTAAGCAATCCTTACATTCATGCACTGCTATTTGATGGTATATTATATAAACATTCAATCACAATTTTCAATATTTTGGTTGTTTCACTTGAAAATAGGAAATGGTTCCTAGTATGATATTTGAAATAACATGATTTTGTTTTTGTTTAGACAACTTTCCTCAAAAAAGTTCTCTTTACCATTATTCCTTATTTCACTGTGTCCTGACTGAACGGTCCCTTAATGAGGTATGACTCCAAGTCACCGAGCAGTAATAGTACTTAATCAGCAGCATTCCTGCAGAATGTGCCCATGCCATCCGAGTGTTTCTCCAAACTGACCCAGCGTTGTGTGGCAACGGGCTCAACGAGGCGCAGATGTCCAGGGGGCTCAGCTCCTCTGGCGCCTCCAGGGTTAATTCTGTACTATGATACCAAGACTGCCCCCATACTGCTGCACAACATCTCTTCTGTGATCTTTGGGGAGTCTCCATCGAGTATTGACTGCTTCAGGAAGGTGCTAACAAGTTCACAGCAATTTGGCACACTCTAGAAGCTAGCGTTAAAAGACACCAACCCTGAGTGACGAGGCAAATTGGAGAAGCTTTAGTTACCGGTATGCTTGAAGGGTTCGGTCACAGATGCTGAGGAATCAGAAGACTCAGCTTAAAGGTACTAAAACTCTATGAGGAATTGATTGACATTTAAAGTCTAATTTGTGTTTATCTTTGATTATTTTCTGCTTACATAAGGAGCCAACCAATAAGAACTCAAGCTTATCAAAATAACACTAACTTTTAATCACCCTGACAGTCATTTAGTCTTTAAAGAAAAATGTTTTTTTCTTGTATATAAGTTTAAGACTGTTATGAGACTCATGGCTGGTTTGGAAGCCCTCTTAATAGATTTCAGCTGTTATCAGTTTCACTTGCAAAAATAAATTGCAAAAAATAGATCTGTATGCCTTTATATATATTACCGACAACGACCTTTTAACCTTTTGGTTTCTTTTGGTCGTGCACAGGGAGAGCAGCAGCACTGCACACATTTATTTTTAGCAGGCTGACTGGGTAGGAATCAGCACCATTGTGTTGCTTTAATGTGCTGCTACACACCAAAGAAGCAGCTTATGAGGTTTAGTTCCTCATTGTTGGTAATTAATCACTGAGGACTCAATTAGTATTTCTAGAGTCCAACTTTTAGTCAGCTTAACCAAACTTGCTCCACATTCTGTTTGACACCTATGGAACAAAATGCAAGCGTCACTTGTTCAATTCGTTTTCCTATTTTACTGAAAATCTGTTAAATAGTTGCATAAAAACTACAATAAAATCAAGCTTCCACATGGGTGTAGTGACATCACATAAGGGACCTGATTAGAAATGTATTTAGTTTAAATTATTTCCTCAGTTGTTTTTATTTATTACAACTCAAGCAACACATCTGAGACATAAATCAGATTTTTTTTTTAAGATTTTAAATTAAGATTTCTAGTCGGCCTTTTTTTATACTCGGGGGGATATAAAAGTCCCAGGGAACTGCTGTATCATCCAACACTTTGGACTAAAGTGATTCTCAGGTAGACAAACTTATGAGTCCAGTTCTCCCAGTTAGCCCCATCATCCATGCATTCAATCGACATATTGTCTGGCAGATGGAAAGGTAAATGTTTATTAGGGTTTCAGAATACTGGCAAATCTCATTACTACTTAAAGCTTTTTTTTTATGTGGAACAGATGCAGTCAGATGAAAAAAAAATCAATTGGGGAAGCAGTTGCGTAAGATGCAGGACTGTAATTGATTCAAACCCCAGCTCTGTCCTTCATTACCTATGATTGTGGTCAGAGGCCTTGGTGATGTTTTTGCCAAACAGCTCAATTTGTCTCACTGTTCAGAAAGGTGCCAGATGGAGGAAGAGGGATCATGTCCAAGATCTGCTCCTGTCTCCCTCCCCTCTGAATGTGAAGAAGTCAGTGTTATATGAGTCTGTTGGAAAGCTCTGAAGAAAACAGCTCAGTCAACGTCTATTAGCCAGATCATGCTTACCCATGCATGAAAGTTACCAGGTAGTTTGGAGAAGTTACTGGGATTGGTCATTTGGATCCAAGAAGATTTTGGATTGGTTGGCCCACAAAGTTTAGAATTGTATATATATCCAGGGGAGTGTTGGCCTAGTGGTTAGAGCAGTGCACTGGTGCTCTGAGAAGGCTGCAAGTACCCGGTTTGATCCCCACAGCCTCCACTCTGGGTCCCTGAGCAAGACCCTTAACAACACACTGCTCCCCGGGCGCCAAACAAAGGCAGCCCACCGCTCCCCGACGGAATGAGTCAAATGCACAGAGTGAATTTCCTCATTGTGGAACAATTAAGGGATTTATATTACATACATAGCATCAAGCTTAGTTGAATACTTGGGATTGTGGTTATGTCTGATAATGTACCATTTTTGTGCTGAAAAATATTCCCGTCAGCTAATTTTTTGATAATCTGCTTACAGTAAACCCATGAAATGGGAGGATTTCAGATCAACTGAAATCCTCCATTGATATTAGAGACACAATTTTACATTTTAAGATTAAAGTGCATGTTTACATAGGCTGGGCATATTTCATTAGCATTGTTACAATGATATTTCTCTTTCAGATTGGAATTATGTAATATAAATCAGAACAAGACCTCTCTTTTAATTCAGATACTGATAGGTACCTGTTGTTGTTGAAATACATTTTTTTTTTACAGTGTTTGTTCCTGGGTTACTATGGAATGGTGCTTGGATTCTGTTTGTTGTTTAATGCAGATTTTATTTTCTCCCAGTCAGCTTTAGCTTGAAAATATTGATTTATTAATGATGAGGTGAATTCTTGATTCTTTTGTTGATCAGCTTTCATCCATAGTTATAACTTAACTGAGGTCTTACAAATAACTGCTGAATCCTGAAGAAAAAAAATGAAATTCGAACCTTCTTCTCTCAAATAAACAGATTAGACATCTTAAAACAGTGATTTATATAGGTTTAAAAAGATCTAATATATTTCTCACTTTCCTGTTTCAGGCTTGGAATCAAACATCTAGGAAAAAATTTTTTTTTTTCTTATTGAGTTTTTTTTTGTTATTTATAAGTCCTGCAGAGAAAATCCATACCCCCATTACTCTGCTAATTCTGCTGGCAGTGAACACTTTTTCCTGAAGCGGTGGTATTTTTAAAGATGTGTCGTTATTTATTCTCCATGTTAGCCTGAGTTTAGTTTGTAAACAAACACAGTTTCATGATTTGACTTGTCATTGGATGCATCAACATGCCTGCCAGATTCTTGGCTAGAAACACAAGAAGCCATTGCCCACATGGCTGGTGGCTTTGCTCCAGTTTGTTGGTGGACAGCCCTCTGAAATGTGGGCCATTTCTTATTGACATGATGTTGTTTATAATTAGGTGTGTTTGAAAAAAAAATATTATAAAAATATAAATAAATGGGGCTTTGCTTTTGTTAACTGCGGACCTGAATAGAAACTTGTTACCGTAAATAATGGCTTTCTTCTGATATTTGCACAGCAAAGTGAAAAATACGTTATAACTGAACCTGTACTTTAAAAGCAGGTATGGAGTTCATTGCTTCTGCTCCTAACTGAAGCGACAGTCTAGTTTGACAAAACTGTACATGCAAAGATCAAAGTCCTACCCCTTTGGCTACAATTCAGCAGTCTACACATTTTTTCCGCACAGTAAAAATAAATATCTTTTACCTTTCGTCTCCTGGGGTTTGAGTTTTAACACCAAAGAGTTTATGATGAGTACTGCAGAAACCGCCCAGGCAGCACGGCTTCCTGCCAGTCTCCTGCTGAGATCAGAGCACTTTGAGCAAAAGCAGAAACTTTTTTGATGCTTTCTGATCATCCCATGCAGACATTCATGATTTTATAATATGGTATGGCACACCTAAGGTTATTTTGTGTTATAACATCACACTTAGAGTAATCAATACATAACATTTACTTATATTTTAGTGTTTAGTATCTAAACAGGCTGCAGAGAAACTTAAATATTCTATAGCCAGTATTACACCTTCAACAGTTCTTGGAATAATTTGATTATTTAGGTATTTGAACTTTCATTTGAATACATTTAAATAGAGTAAATCCCTGACCCTATGCTGACCGTCTTTACATTCCAACTATTTATGAGTTTGAAGCTTAATGTGAATCAATTTCACAAACATTTCAGATTTGTATATGTTGTCCGGATATAACATGCAATCCTTCTCACACAAAAATAATACATTTCTCATCACAATTAGTTCTTTCAAGCCTGAAATCAATCTAGAGTTAAACCTAAGTTTCACTCTGTTTTCTGCATAGCCCTGCTTGGGAAAAGATTTCATGTCCTACAGACAAATTGATGCAATAGTTAAGCCTCAGTGGCAATTAGTATATTTATTTATTCAAGGAAAAGAAAACTTTGCCAACTGTCAAGCATGGATGCCTCATGCAGAGGCTCTAAAATCCCACAGTTATTTAAAACTTGGACACAGTTTGGTCCAAGAACACATCAGACATGAAATTGGACTGAATAAAGTATGCTAACATAAAAATTCTGGAATGGTGCAAAGAACATTTCTGCTGTGTCCAAATAGTGAGTTTATTAGAGCCATTATACTGCAAAAAGCGATCTTGAAATAAGTAAAAGTGTCTAAAAGTTTATTTCCCCTTTATTTGAGAAGGGAAAATAGATGATTTGCCAATAGAATTAGTTTTTTTACTCTTAAAGTTATTTAAATAATATGCTCTTTAGATAAGATAATTCAATTGTAAATGTAAAATAGATTTAAATTTTTGCAGTGTATAAACATATTTGATGTTAGTCTATAATAGAATATCTGAAAATCTTTTACACATCATCAAAAGTTAAACTAAAATAAAATCATTTTTAAATACTTAAAATCAGATTTGTATCATATTTGACTTCCTTAATATTTCGATACAGCTTCAGTTAAAAATCAAATCTGAAACTTACAGAAAGTGTAGGGCTATCATTGATGTTTATACACTTGAACATAGCTCACCTTTCTGTAGCAGGTTGGTATAAATATACAGAAGGTTCGCTCATTGTTACATTTATGCGACTGCAGGGAACAATTTTGGCTCGGCTCTTTGTGAAACCAGGGAAGTCCCAAGGCTTATCCCTGGTTGTCACCATTAAAGCCTGTGGCGGTGCCTTGTCTTTGTGTGTTTCATTTCAGCTTCACCTTTCTAAATTAAGAGTTGATTGTAATAACAGCTGTGAACTAAGTAACCTGATAGGTTCAGAAGAGGACATGACAAGTGAGGAAATATGCTCCCTCAAAACCTCTGCCTTGCTCTCTGAAACACAAACAACCAGTAGCCTGTCATGGTACAGAAATCTCATTCAGTGTTATTTTGATTATTTAAGCCCACAAACAATTGTTAGAGTTCAAAGCAAGCTTTTGATATACCTAAACTTTTACAAAGCAGTTTTTATGATACCAATATTTCAGATATTGTGCTTAATAACAGACTTTGTGTGATCTGAGAGCTCAGATAACCAATGTGTGATGATTAAAAAAAACCTGTTTTTTCACAAACAATAAAGTCCTCCAATAGGGATGCACAGATTCACTTTTTTTCTCTTCCCATCTGACTCTAATTCATAAATTTGGAAAGCTGCAGATCCAAATACCAAAGTTCTGTTTACTATAATGTTATTTTGTTAATTTTGTTGTTTTTTAAAGGCTGTCATTAGCTCCTATCTACAAGCAGGCATGATATGAATGAATATAAACATGTGCATCCCAAATGTCAATTTGAGATTAGTATCAGGTCAGAAAAGGAAGTCATAAAAACAGTAAATGGTGTTAAAAGGACAAACTTCATCCTTAAATCAAATAAACATCTCCAAAGATTATACCATTAAGGAGTAAACTTTCATGCTGTTGAATAGTTGTTTAACCTAACTTAAATTCATTTGTCAAATAGACTAAGTAGATCTGCCACATTTTTACTGATATATGATCTAGAATTTCCCTTCATATTGGGACTGATACAGAATTGAATATCAGATCTGCTCCGAAGCCTTCAGTCCAATGAGTTTATGATGTTATTTTTTTTTCTTTCAGAGGTGGAAGAATTGGACCACGTCCTAAGAGACAGATCTCACATCGATGAGACGCTGCGGCTTGCAACTGAGGAAAAAGCAGCAGATTATGTCGGTGAGAAACATATGGGGACAGATCATTGCATTGGCCTTTATTGTAGACATTTTATCATCTTAACTTGAACAGATAGTTTGAAAATGTTGCCTTTAGACTTTCTAATAAGCTGCAGAACGAAAACATTTTTAAATGATTTATTATCTATATGTTAATAAATGACCATGGTTGTATGTTTTTTCAAGTGATAACGAATATGTATAACCTGCAATGCAAGTATGAAAGTCTTCAGATTTCTTTCAAAAGTGAGATTTTTTCTAAAAAGGATATCTCATTACTACTTAAGGCATTTTTTTAATGTGGCACAGATGCAGTCAGATGGAAAATGGAAAAAAATTCAGTTCAATTGCAGCAACAGTGGCCTAAGATGGATAAAAAGGATATTCCTCATGCAAACCCTTTCTCTGACATTGTTATGCTACGTTCTGCTCCTTCACTTTGTTTCACAGCGGCTATACAGAAGTTGCGGAAGATCTACCATTCATCCATCAAACCAATGGAGCAGGCCTACAAGTACAACGAGCTGAGGCAGCATGAGATTTCAGGTATCGCTAAAAAATGCCATATTTCTAAAACCTCTTTCAAATTATACATCCCAGTGAAAATTGGCTAATTTTGATTTTTATTCTGCATTTGCAGTGCCTTGTGAATGTAAACAGATCTTTAACTTTTCCACTTTTTGTTGACTTTTTATCCCAAAACTTCAGGGTATTCTGTTACGATTTCAACATTTTTATCTGCTTTTTTTTTTTTTTTTTTAGATATAAAAGTCAGAAAAGTGCGGAATGAACAAATAGCAAATCTAAAATACATGTTCAATGAAAACTAGTGTCAAATGAAAGCGCTTGCAGACTAGTCTAAGTCCAAACCAAAATGCAAATGTTAATCTGGAGATATTTTAAAATATGAACGGTTCAAAATATTTAGTCTCTAGATGTGGAAAACCCAGAAATACACTCTGAAAAAGACTTGCAGCTTTAATTGTAAATAAAAAAATAGTTTCAAATGTGTTTTGACCCCTTTAATATGATGATGAGTTTGTTAACTTGCAACTTTTTCCTGTGGTTCAGTTTCTTTTCACACAGAAACCGGTCTCCATGAATCAACCTGGAGCAATCAGTCCGTTTATTGGTCAGATGTGTCTCGAGTACCAAACATAAATACAGGAAGCTTGTAGAGAATGTTAAATATGAATGATATCATTATAGCGTTTCTGGGTAGTATTCAAACAAAATCATAAGTAATCTATGTGATTTTTAAAGGATGTCCTGAAACTTGAATATGACTTAATGCTTTACAGAAAAGATGAGCACATTTCTTTGATTATAAGTTTGTTTTCTTGGCTGCCTCCCACAATGCAATGCAAATCCCGCACCAGACTTAGACTTTAGCAGGCACATCCACACAGACAAAGAGGGCAAAAGAAAATAGCCCAAAAAGTATTGAAAAAGGAAAAGAAATGCAAACCACTCTTTTATTGATTTTGTTTTTAAAGAAAAAAAGACCGTTTACTTCGAGGAAATATTTCTGCCCTTCTTTGAGTTGGTCTGAGACTGCTTAAAAAAAAACCTTTTAGAATGAAATAAATTTCTTCCTCTTGTGGATTAAAAAGGCTCTGTTTGCATGCAGACATTTAGTTTCTATCTACGTCTCTAACTAATAATGTACTTTTCGTGAGACACTGTAAACTCTCATCATTGCCTGACCACATGAGCACATTATGCATTTGTTGACAGACATGTTTGACGACTTGTAGGTCAAATATGCTACTGTAAATTCCAGCCATGATCTCAGACTCATTCATGTACATCGACACTCCACCCTTCCCCACTGCTTGTAGAAACATTACTCCCTCACTGAGCTCGCCTTCACCTCCTCTTACCTTCACTTCTCTGTCCTCCCCTCACCCCCATCTCCCCTCATCTAACAGCATACCCTGGACGAACCCTGGGTGACTCGGCCACAGGTGGGTGTGGGCAGGGCTTACCTGTGCATGGCACTGCCTCAAGAGCTAAGCCCCTTCCTCTCACCCTTTGCAAATTTGTTCTCTGTTGATCTACGGCATTCTTAAAAGTATTTGGCCCTAACAATCTTAAAGAGTAAAATTTAAACTTAAATGTTACAGATCAGATATAGATATCAGACAAATATAACTAAATAAATACAGTGTAATTCAATGCTGATGTTATTGACAAATTTAATAAATTCCTGTGAGTTAGCTTGATGTGGAAATTATAATTTACGATCTCATTAAATCACAAATGAACTGTTAATAGCCAAAACAACATCTGAAGAATCTACAAGCCTCACTTCCTTTATTTAAGGTCAGTGTTTGCGATTCGCCTAAAAATATAAAACAGTTAGAAAATACCGGTACCATCTATAGAGAAGGTTCAATTTGAAAAACACTGCTGTCTAAAGAAAACACATCAAACTGATACTCAGATTTGTTATGGTTTGGGTTTACTTTGCATCTAAAAGACATGGAGAACTTGTTCCCAACCAATGGGTCATTAATTCTGCTCTCTAGTAAAAAGTCTTAAAGGACAATATCTGACCACTTTTGGTTTATTAAGCCAGACAATCATACAAAGCACACCAACAAGTTCACACCTATATATGAGTTTCAAAAGCACCAAAATAAAGGATTTGGTGTGGATCCATAAAAGCATGTGTCCAAAACTATTTGAAGTGATGTTGCATGTGTCATGACTCAGAAGAGAGGAGCCAGTATTCGAGCCAAGGCAGACAGTGGGATAATTCAAAAAGCGTTTCTTGAAACGACTGATGATCTGAATAGCAGCGGCTAGGGAGTCTATCACAAGAAACTCTGTAAAAGGAAACACAGGTTAGTGACCGTGTAAAGCAACCCCGGAGAGTGGAGAACCAGCAGGAGTTCGAAGCCAGGTCAGGCAAACAGATCAGAACAAGAACAGGGAGGCTCAGAGGTCCAGGAGTCAAAAGACAGTTCAGGCAAACCGTTCAGATGGGAACAGGCAGGCTCAGTGGTTGAGAATCAGAACAGGATCAGGTAATCAGAAACACTAAGGTGATGCTAAAACCCTGTCACCACTGAGATCAGATGGGAACAGGCAGGCTCAATGGTTGGGAGGCAGAACATGTCAGGATCAGAAACACCAAGGAACTCTAAAAACACTTTCACCACTGGCTAGAGGGAACATAACAATCTGGCTCCGATAACCGGATGCAAGCACCCCAAACAGAGGCAGGAGCAGGTGGATCAGACAGTTGAACGGAATGAACAACCAAGCCAGTCATCAGCGTCAAGATCATGACAGCATGACTTTAAAGAGACAATACATAGTAAAAGAAACCTACAGTGTGGCTGAATTTAAGACTGTAAGGCCAGAAATACTCATTATTTCAAAAGTTAAATAGGAGATGTTCCTACCAATGGAGGAACAAACTATTTTTGACTAGAGGGAATTGCTTTTTGACACAGTGTCATCATAATAAAACTGTTTCTTCAGGATATCTTTCCCTGATACTAACATATATCTCAATGATCTGAAACATTTCAGTTTGACAAGAAAGCCAGGGACAATACTTTTTCATGGCACTGTAAATATTTCTTTATCCTCAGCTTTGTATGAAACTCCATCAAGGGAAATATCTACTGCAGTGGGTTATCATTAAAGTGCGCCATCACTGGAAAGCTTCGGAAGGATGCAGTTTTAAAAATATTATGCAAATCAAGATGGGGGTGACCCTTAGGATATTATAAATATTAATCACATATTTTGGGATTGTGTGAAAATCACACAGGCTTTGCATGTACATTTCTGGCTTTAGCTGGGGTGGTCAATGTTTAGAAAGCATTGGTATAATTTTCTCCAAATTTAGCTTGTGAAAATAAAATCCCTCCATTACTCTGTTAAAATGCTTTTATTTAGATCTTTTAATAGAAAGTTAAAATTATTCATCCTCATCACAGGCGATGTTACCTCACCTCCCATACATGATTTTCACTCCACAAATGACAGCTTGCAGTCTGTTGGTGTCTCTGTGTGAAATATGGCTGACATCTCTTTCTACTAACAAATGACCTTTTTCTGTCCTTGTCTGAACCTTAAAATGCAGCCTATACGTCCATGAGTAACTCTTCAGTGTTTTTGCAATAATATTGAAAAAATATCTTTAAAAATTTGCATGCAGTGTGGAACTTCAAAATAAGGAATAAGGAAATGTAATGCATCTCACAATGCCTTGCAAAGTACTTATATGCCTTTAGCTTCTGCAGATTTTTAATGTTACATCTGGTAACTTCAGTTATTAATTTATTTTTTTATTTATTTTGTAAAAGACCAACACAAAGGAGTATATACTTGTGAAGTGGAAGAAAGATGATAAAAAATAAAAGTGTGATCTGTCTTTATATATTAGCTGCCTTTACTTTGATAACCCTAAATGTAAACCAGTGTGGGCAGTTGTCATTATAAGTTACAGATTAAGGAAATAAACAAGAATTTGCTCTTGTCAGATGTGGCAATATTTAAAATTTGGATCAACTTGTCATATATTATTTTCTAAAACTCACAATACACAGCACACTGGAAACTGTAGTAGGGTTTATTGGCAACAACATGCTGTGGAGAATGAGTGTCTTTAACAGAAACAAATAAGCTTGCCAGTGTTGATTTATTAAAATAATTAATGAGGAAACTGGTAGAAAACTGAAGACTAAGATTAGGGTTTGTGTTCCAGCTGGACAATGACTCTACATTTATATCCAGATGTTCAATGGAACGGCTCAAATTAAGCATGCTCATGTGTGGGATTAGCCTAGACTAAATACTTATGCTTTTTGTAAAAGGATTTGTAAGCGCATCTAAAAAAGACTGAAAGTCGTAAATGGATCAAATGACGCTCCTGCAAAAAGTAAAACCCCAAAACAGCGCATGACATCCCTTCCACATCACAATTATTCACTATTTTGTGCTGATCTACAAAAAATCCCAACAGCATATACTGTGATTGTGATTATAGTTGTGATTGTGGGGAGCTGAACTTCAGACGTGTTTAAACGCTTCGAATACTTTTGCAAGGCACTGTGAATTGTAGTTCTAATTTGTAGATGCTGTAAAAACCAACTGATGCTGTGTAGAAATAAAATAGGGGGTAATATTCATTGCTGCCAGTTCAAAATGAAATCCCACTAAATTAAACTTCAGGATCTTGAGATGTTTTTATCTCAATTTATACAATTACATTATATTTGTTCAATCTGACTAGTTTGGTTTAATTTTGAGAAATGGTTTGTTGTTTTGTCTGCTACCAAAATATCAAACCATTCATTGTTTAATCTTTTGTTCTATATTACAAAATCATTAGATTCTGCTTTCGAAAATCTTTTTTACACAGCATCACACCTTTTTAGACTTTTATGTACATTACATTTTTCATTTGGAAAACATCTCTAGTGAGTTTTTTGGCTGATTCATTATTAAGCATGGGGGCTCTTGTTGTAGATTGGAAATAGCTGACATGTAAAATAAACAGAAGTTTCTGCCTCACTGTTTAAGCAACCTCCCTGAAATTTGTATTTCTTACCGAATAGATGGAGAGATTACCTCCAAGCCCATGGTGCTGTTCCTTGGACCTTGGAGTGTAGGGAAGTCCTCCATGATCAATTACCTCCTGGGCTTGCAAGACAGCCCGTATCAGCTCTACACAGGTATGAATTAAGAATACAAAAACTTAATAAGTCAATATAGGAGGGAAAACAATTATAAACATCTTAAATCTGCAGGAACAATAGAAATATCATATTTTCTCTCTTACAATTTAATGTTTAATTACATGCTTAATGCCTTTGGTACATACATTTGTAATTTTCTTTACCTATTTATGTGTTTTCATTGGTATTTTTTGCAGTTTCTGCTCCATGTCTGCTAATTTCTTCTGTTTATTCATAATTTTGCTCTTCAGGAGCTGAGCCCACTACCTCTGAGTTTACTGTTATAATGCACGGCGAGAAAATACGCTCTGTAGAGGGTATCGTCATGGCAGCAGACAGCTCTCGCTCCTTCTCTCCCCTTGAAAAGTTTGGCCAAAACTTCCTGGAAAAGTTAATAGGTATCGAGATGCCTCACAAGCTGCTGGAACGTGTGACTTTTGTGGACACGCCTGGAATCATTGAGAACCGAAAGCAGCAGGAACGAGGTAAATGAGCAGACTTTTTCTGTGCATAAAACCAATACAGACTGTGCCTTTTAAGATAATACCATGGCTACCTTTTTAACGTTTCAATATTTTGCCCCAATATAAAACACATTTCATTGTACTTTATTGGGATTCTAGGAGTGACACAAAATTGTATAAAACTGTGAAGAGAGAGTAGGAATATCTTTTTGAAATTTGATATATATACATTTAAAAAGGTATTTAATAAATAAAAAAAAAATAAAAAAAAATGCACAGTAGCTTGCATTTTATTTAACTGCCGGGTTGTGCTGAAGTTTAAAAAAGTCTTAGTTTATAAAACTTTATTCCAAACTGAACATTTCATAGAGCCATGTTTAATCCATCATCTTGGCAATGAAATAGCATAGAACAACTGTGCAACACATGGCTGTTTACCTTAAAACCACAGGAAAGGAGAGTATTATGTGGAGAAGCAGCTAAAATGGGCATGTACACTTTAAAGCTGCAGAAATCCCCAGGTACAGTACAATGTCTGCAAAAAAAAATAAATAAACTGAAACATTTGATCTTTTACAAAAACCTACAGGAACAGATTATATTTAACTTTAAGAACTACAGTACAGTGCAATCCAGGAGCTATTAATAGGCTTCTTCTACACTGAGACACACATTTTATATATTTTTTGATGGCATGCAAGGAACCGCTCTGACCAGAATATGTGCTAGAAGCAAGAGCTTCCTTCCTAAGCCATTGCTGCAGGAACAGAATGGGGGAATTTCATTCCTGCAGCTCTGTTCTTACAGGTTATCTACACACCTTCATACGACATATCACCCTGAACAGATCGACCCTATATTGAAACATGTGAGTGGCAACATCATGCTGAGGGGATTTTTCCTTTGGCAGAGTCAAAGTTGATAGGAACCTAGGGTAAAATTAAAGCATCAAAGCATTAATGTCATGATCTCAGCCCCGGTAGCTTCTCTTACTCACTGATTACTCACTTCATTCACCTGCTGTCTTTCCCTGGCTATTACATGTCTTCCCTGATGTCTCCATGGTTCTGGTTTGTCTTGCCTTTTTAAGTTGGATTTTTAGTAGGAACCAGCCACTGTCAGGGTTTGGTTGAGGTTTTGAAGACCTAAATGTAGAGGCAAGGAAGCAGAGGTGAGTTTTTGGAGTTTTAATGGAGTGATCACAGGTAGGCAGGAATCCAAAAATCCAACTTGAAAATGCAAAAAAAAAAAAAAAACAGAACCATGGAGTCATTAGGGAAGACATGCACTAGGAGCCAGGGAACGATGAGGAAAGACAGCAGGTGAATGAAGTGGGTAATCAGAGAAACTACCGGGGCTGAGATTATGATAATTCAAGCATTTTTCATTGTTTTTAAAATGACCCAGTCAAAGTCCAGAGCAAAATCTAATTGAGAACTTGTGGCATTCTAACACTACGTATCAACACAGCACTGATCAAGAAACATGGCATCATTTGGTGGGGATTTTCTTGTCATCAGAGAAACATTAGTTGGAGTTAAGTTAAAGAGCTAAAGATAGGAAAATGCTGGAATAAATAGTTTTAAAGTTTGAACAATGGTAAACATTGGTTTAGGTTTAAAGAGTTTTTGTAACACGTTTTTTTTTTCTTCCTAGGTTATCCTTTCAATGATGTTTGCCAGTGGTTCATTGACCGTGCTGATCTCATCTTTGTTGTGTTTGATCCAACCAAGCTGGATGTTGGTCTTGAGCTGGAGATGTTGTTTCGACAGTTGAAAGGCAGAGAGTCCCAGATCCGCATAATCCTAAACAAGGCAGACAACCTGGCCACGCAGGACTTAATGAGAGTCTATGGAGCACTCTTTTGGAGTTTGGCTCCCCTCATTAACGTGACTGAACCGCCTCGTGTCTATGTCAGCTCATTCTGGCCATATGATTACGCCCCAGACACTAGCCGGGAGCTCTTCAAGAGAGAAGAAATCTCCCTGCTGGAAGATCTCAACCAGGTGATTGAGAACCGCATGGAGAACAAGATCGCCTTCATCCGCCAACACGCCATCCGCGTTCGCATCCACGCCCTGCTAGTGGACCGTTACGTTCAGACCTTCAAAGAGAAGATGAGCTTCTTCAGTGATCCCGAACTGGTCTTCCAGGAGATTGTGGACGACCCTGACAAGTTTTACATCTTCAAATCCATTCTAGCCAAGACCAACGTCAGCAAGTTTGACCTACCCAACCGAGACGCTTATCGTGACTTCTTTGGCATCAACCCAATCGCAAGCTTTAAGCCTCTGGCATCTCAGTGTTCCTACATCGGAGGCTGCCTGTTGGAAAAGATCGAGAAGGCAATCACCAACGAGCTGCCTGGTCTCCTAAGCAGCATTAACTCTGGCAAGCAGCCTGGCCTCTCATCTTGTGAGATCACTGGCTGTGGCGAGAAGCCAAAAAACCGCTACCGAAAGAACTGAGGAACATAAAATAACTTGTCAGGGGGAAGAAAGGAGACATAGGAGGTGAAGAGAAAGAGGGGTCCTGGTGGGAGCCAGAGCCCTGCTTTTAACAGGACATTTGCATTGTTAAGGTGACATAGGGAAGATTAATGTTTGGGGTTTTTTGTCCTCAGGAGAATAAGCAAATGTGATAGTGAGAGAAGAAGAGGGAAGCCATCGTTGGATAAGGCAGCTTAAGGACATAAATAATAGAGGAACGGGAACCCGCCACTGATTTCAAAGTTCATAAAACATACACCTTTCTCTTTCTTATGGCACTGTCACCCTGGACTGCCTCACAAGGAATTGTCAGAGAAATTACAGATGCTGAAAATAGGCAAATACCAGACCCATTTAAAACAGATGTTGAAAACAGATGTTTGTATACTAATATTAAAAGGATTATATTATCCCAGGTACATTTCAAACACATCAGTTGAATTCGAAGTAGCCTTTTTGTTGGTGCTATACAAAAGCATTGGTGTCTGTCTGACCATGCAGACCTTTGCTATAGATGTTAATTATCTTTGCATGTTAGGATTTCAATGTTTATCTACAAATGCATGTTTTTCTTCTGCCATAAAGAAAAAAAAAACCCTCATGCAGCAATTTTGAGACCAGTACCAAATCTAACCGGCATCAAACAAGGGATTTCATCTCTTAGCTTTGGACACTCATCGCTTCTGGTTTTTTGACAATGAAGTAAACAAAGGTCAGGGTTCATGAGTCTTTGGAGCGCAGGTGGTACGTTTATTCTGCTACACATCTTAACTGTTGTAATGTCTATTTTTTGAGTCTATAAACTACCAGGGTTTGGCAGAAAGCAAGAAGTTATTTTTATTTTATTTTTTGACATTTACTCTGCCGTTTCTCTGCCTGCTTTTGAGATATGTTGAATGTTTTTTGTACATCTGCCCGTCGGTTGGCATCTGCCTTTCTCAGATCGGTAAATGTGGGTTACAGGTTAAATTACTTATACCCATATTTTCCAACAAATTCTGGGGGATCCAAGGTGATCTCAATCCAGTAAGGATGTATAGTCCTTCCATCGAGTACTATTGTCCCCAGGGTCTCCTCCCAGTGGGATATTCTCAAACAGATGGTTGATTCATCATTATCTCATGACCAAAGGTAGAGGGATAGCAGGTGGTAATACAAAGCTTCTTGTCAGAGTGATTTCTTCCCTACAATTGACTAGAATAGCAAACGCATTACTGGAGACAAAGCTCATGTAAGTCTACCCATGTCTTACTCCATTGGAACACCAAAGGGAGAATTAAACCTTTTTCCTGTTTACTTAGAGTTTGCAACTCTGATCTTCACTGTTTTACTCTTTTCTCCTTACTTTGCTAATTTATTCTAAAGATGTCGACAGTCTACTGTCAACAAATAGAATAGTTTAAAATTGGCAGCCTTGGTGATTATTAACATGCACTTGAAAGGAAAAACAGCCCTTAAAACATCCCTAACAAAATTAATGCATACAATCATAAACCTGCTTCAGACTCAACATGACACACAGACTGGACATCTAAGCTACCATAACTCCTTCAGCAGCGAGATCCGTTCCATTGCTGCACGGTTTTCTGTTATACTCTGGAAATTGCTCCATTTGTAAGTCGACCTAAAAAAAATTCAATTTGAAGCAATATTGTATGTTTTGATGACAGATCTCTGCAATGGCTGATAGGATTACATGTCCCAAGCATGCAAATGTAAAACTGAGGACTCATGAGTTGATCCCTGACCTTCATGGAAACAAGGTAAATTCTTTTCCCAGAGTGAGAAGAAGGAAATAGACACAAAGCTAAAAACTGTCAACATTAAACAGTTATCACAAGAGTGGAGTAAAATATTGTATAAAGGTGCATAACAGCAACCAGCTGGACTCAAGCATCTTCCACTTTTTTATATTACATATAATATTAGGAATAGTTTCACTTCCAGCTTCAGATCCACCCTAGCATTTATGCAAAGCTATGCAAAAACAGGCCTGCTGCTTCATATTCACAACACAGCTGGATAGTAGGTTATTGAAATTTGTTTTTTCTCAGCATGAGAAAAAAATCCAACACCCTTATAAAGTTCAGACATTCTTTGAGACATGATGAGGAGAAGTGCAACGATTCAACTGGTGAGCGCTCCACTGCGGTTTTGGAATATGGCCACTAGAGGGGGCTGTTCAAAAGAGAAACTATGTTGTCAGATGCGCGTGGTTTATGACATAAACTGGTTGTGCTTCTGATATATTTCATTGTCAGTTTTACTCACCTTCTAGATGATGAATGGATGTGTTCTGTCCAACTAGTCCCTTAATCACCTTAAGGTGTGACACTGACATTACCACTGGCCCAAGTTGTGGATGCTTGACAGAAAAGAATAAAGATTTCTGATTGACTGGTTCAGAGAAACCTTGTGGTTATTCTGCTTTAAGGAGGTTTTTAATAACTTTTTGGTTCTTTGTTCAGTCTAAATATCTGCCCGTGTTACATTCTAACTCTTTACTGATCAGTTTTTAGGGTAAAAGTCTTTTCAACGATAGCAATAAATTGCAATCAACTTATAACTAAAAATAAAAAATAAAAAATTCAAGTCTAACTGCAATTTTACTTTGTGATACAAAAAAAATAGTCAAATTCTGCAAAAATTCTACAAAAAACGCTGCAAAGGAACATGAAAAGCTCTGCGTCTTTTCATATTGGATTATCCTCTATCAAAGAAAAGCTTGCTTTAGAATAGGAGGTAAAGTACATTTTACTTCTTTCTTTTATGAAAATGAATCTATTGTGACTCATTTGAGAGCCAAATTAGTTTTGAGACCACAAAGGCAGACACTGTGCTGCTTTACAAAAAAATATTGATTTAAAGTGTTTGACTTCAACAAGTCTTACATACAAATACAGCAGAATCAAATATGGCTGAATCACCACATGGAACCAAATCTTACAGAGTCTCTTATTTGATTGAGGAGACTTGAAGAGAATATGCACCTAAGCACTTCAGTGCAATAGTTTATGAGACCTTGTTTCTTGGACTTTATTTTAAAACAAATAACAAATAATTTCAGGAAGAACTCTAAACTTTTCATAAAATGTGGGACCAGGGATAAAGATCACAGGCTTCAAGCATAAATCAGACAGATGCAGGTCTGAACCAAAAGCTTCCCTTTCACACCTCAAGTGTTTCATCTTCCATTTCTGTCATGTCGCCGGGTTCTGATGGTGTCAGAGTCCTGAAGGCCTGCAGCTCTGTGGGATTTTACAACACCTCTTCATCCTTAGCCTGTTCTAGGAGACGGTTACAGTGATGTGGAAGACTTCTTGCCTTATTTCAGTAACAAAATAAAACTTAGTAAGGAGTCATCAGTGACTAGAGACCTGCTGCCCTTACATCTCACATCATCAAGGTCCTAAAGAGACTTCTGATGGTTCACCTCAGCAAATACTCAAACTAGCAGGACCTCCTCCTGCAATTTGCTCATCGCAATAGAGCTGGAGTTGAAGATACCATTGAACACCTGCCTCAACTGTCATTTAGGACAGAAAGACAGCAGTAAATTTTTTTTATATGCAATTCTTTTATTTTTTTTTTATTTCTCTAGTGTATTTAACAAGGTTCAATGACTTACTTTGAAAGAAATTGTAGAAGACTCAGATGGCGGCATCAACATTCACCTGGATTAGAGGCTACCTAAAAACCAGACCACAGTTTGTTAGACTGAAGGGTCAGCTGCCTAATCAAGTAGGTGTTAACATACCGTAGGTGCACCACAGGGAACTGTACTCTCACTATTCCTTTTCACTCTGTACACCACTGACTTCCAATACCAGGGGAGTAGTGGGTAGAGCATTGCTCTTGGGTCTCAGGGGTTCTGAGTTTAAGACCTACACACTCCGACGGGCTGTACTCGGGGTCCCTGAGCAAGACCCTTAACCCCCCCTGCTCCTCAAGGGGATGGGTTAAATGCAGAAAGTGAATTTCTCCATTGTGGGACAATTAAACATTTACAATTATTTACAACAGACAGAGTCCTGTCATAGACAAGAAGCCTGTAACAATATCAGGGCAAACAATTTAAACAAAATAAAAAAAACTGGTTTTGTTTAAAGAACATTTTAGACACCCCTGATCATCTATAGTAAAAGACTTTTGCAGATCCACTGCAGATGGATAGATGGATGGATAGATCTGCAGCCCTTTTTGTTCAAGAATGTCTCAATAAGATTTATGATTTTATATATATTTTATATATATTTTATATAGAAAAACATTCAAACCATAAAGAAGAAATAGACAAGAGTTGAAGTTGCCTATATGGCACCTTGCTGAAGTATAAAGAGGTTCAGAAAAGCACTGCGATCGATTGAGTTTATCGCTGATGAAGAAAACTTGCTTTGGGTAAATTCTCTGAGGTGTAAATATACACTAGGATTCAGCAAAATGCTGCAAAGCAGAGTGTAAAGAGACATACACTGAAGATGATCGATGAACTAAGATCCAGGGAACACCACTTCAAAGCAAGAGGAGATGAACGATAATCTAAGTGTAATAGAGCTTGATTACATTTGAGGAGCACAAAAACACAGAAACTGCTGTTACAGGGCTATAAGGAAGCATTGTGTCAGAATACATCAAAGGAGAAACTCCAAATTTATCCTTTTTATCCTTCATTTTTTGGACTTTTTCCCTTTTGGTTTAGTTTAAATCTAGTGAACATTTGTTGTGCGTTCTAACAATAGCAAGCTCTTTCACAGCTATATCTTTGCCCAAATCACAGTGCTGGTATTAACACTCAGACCGAAGCGTGCAACACTTATTTTTCTCATAAGGGACACATTTCTGTTCATTTTAAACTAAATCAGTGCCTGCAATCCTAGTCAATAAAGTAGAATTTGAATGCATAAAATTAGTTTTCTTTGTGTTCTCTATCAAATTAAACAAATTTTCCTTTGCCAACATGAATCTGCAGGTGCCTCCATCTTTATTAGGGGGAAGGGGGGTGTTGGGGTGTGTGTGTGTGTGTGTGAGGGGGTTCTTTGTCATTGCAATCATCAAGATGCTTGTTTTCCCTCAGGTACATCCATTTCTACCCTCCCTCTCAACACTCAGGTCCCCTCTTTTCTATCAGACAAGCAGGACCATCAAGCTTCTGATGATCAACCAGACCGGAAGTCAGACCTTTTTTCACAATAAACTTGTAAAGTTTGCATCATGGAGGCTTTGCAGAGTTATTAAATCACTTTCTTTGTTTGTTTAGCTTTAGATAGGGAACCGTGGCTTATAAAGTCACAGCAAGAACACCTCTAAATTATTTTCAGCGCTTGACAAATTGTTTGAAAGAGAATAAAAATAAAGGTAAATAATAATAATAATAATAAAGAAATAAAATTTTTAATAACAAATACAATAGAAGGACAGTCTTTTTTGGTTGAAAAGAATGACTCAACTCGTTTTGCAGAGCTAAAAATACACGTTATGGACATAGAAGGAGGTAGTTTGAAAATAGTGCTGCTCTCAGTTTTAACTTACAGAAGCCAGGTCAACCTCACCCCACAAGTTGTTACTTAAATCAGCAGCTGTGTCAATCCAAACAACAACAGCAGCAATGCAACACAACTGGGAAGTGAAGCAGCCTTTGACCAGTCACAGAGCATTAAAATAATATAACTTACATTTAGGTTCACTCCCTGTTCTCTGATTCCTCCAAATGAAACCAATTCAAACAGCCTACACTTATGAGTTTATTCATCTCAAATATAAATCCACTTTTAATTTTTTACAGTCTTTATGAACAAACCTCATAAAGCAATGACAATAAGCAATTATATATTCGTTTGTTTAGTGAAATCTGGATAGTTTTTCTGCAATTTTGTAAAAAAAAAAAAAAGAAAAAAAGAAAAGAAAAAGAAAAAAAAGGGAAATCAGCTCATCATATTGAGAAAACACACCAAATACATAACTGCACCAAATGGTGAAAGTATACAGCAGATTTAATAGTCTAAAGGCTGAAAAAGTGCTGCTTATAAGCCTAATCCTTTGTGAAATGAAATCATCCAAACAGAAAAAAGTGTGCAATGGCCTGCATGTGTTGCACTTTTATTGTTGCAATAAAAAGCGGAAGTGTTTTTAGTTTAATCTGCAGGTAAATTCCCCCCCTGCTCACTCCATTGCTCCGCGGCTGTCAGCGCGCTGAAGATGGTGGCGGCTGCTGCTGCCTCTGTGATTTGCGCAGCGCGCAGCTGCTCCACCGTGTCAAACATGAGCAGATAGTGAAGATATTCCCGTCGCAATGTGGACTCTACCGAGAAATTCAAGAGGAGGTCCTGATATCATCATAGTTTTGGGGTTAAAGTGGAATCATTTAAGCTGTATGGACACACCATCTCCTGTCTGATCCAATTAAAGTGGTCGGATCGAGGCGCGGCTCTGCTTTTTAACCTGTGGGGACCTTTTTAATTAACCTACTCGGGTCTCTGCGGGCTTTTGGAAGCGTGACCCAGCCTTTACAGGCAAACTTCACACAAAAGGAAATAGTCTTGCACTGCGCTCAAGGCTACAGTTTCTTTCCCCCTCGCAGCTGCCTTGTGGACTCCCGGATAATTGGAGTTTATTAGAAGATTGAATTGTGGACTGTTGACATGTGTTGGGATTATGCCAAAGCAGTAAAGGTGTTCAGTGGATATTCTTAAGCAGGAGTCACCCACAGTGATTCTTATTTGCAATAAAATACAATTTTGCGCGTTTTCTTTTTTTTTCCAAACGCGCAGAAACCTCCCCATTGACTTTGGATACGGAGCAGAGGTGCAGACACCGGAGTGGGAAGTCAGGAAAACACGGGGCTCGGTGTGTGAGATCATTTGGGATCAGGCCCAGCAGAAAACAGCATGTGCCATGTATCTGAGAGGTGCGCTTTTTCTGCGCTCCGGTCGCCGTGTGGAGGAAACGCACTCCCTTTATTTGATAACAAGTAATAACACATTGCATGCTCTGCCGCTGAGTTATTTTGCATGAAGTTTTGCCCAGTCCTGTAAACAAAACATGCTCCTGTGTAGGAAGTATTACTTTATATAGACAGCTTGAGGAAGTGTTAGAGTGGGCATTAAAAGGAGCTGTGTTTCAGACATTAAAATTTTATAGCTTTTCTAAACCATTTTCCCCTTCCTAGCCTTTGCTTTTGGGATAGATTTACCGCTTTGTGTAATATTTTCCAATGACTGGAGCAAGCTGTGGGCTGCTTGGACTGGAAAAGACCTGGCAGCCAGCAAACCTTGCAGTCTCAAGTGCGTCTAAACAGAGGGGAATGTAGTGGAATGCAGGGATTGACGTCAAGAAGAGCAATAATGAACTACTCAAAAACTTTGGAATATCTCCTGGTTTTGCAACAACCAACGCACTGAAATCATCTTCTACTGTGTCCACATGCTTTGCCTTAGCTTCCCATCTATAGATTGATCTTGATTATATCTGTGCCTTCTAATAGTTGTTCATTTTTGAATTGAGCAATAGAAAACATGGCATCTCCCCAGCATCAGAAACTGCTGCCACACAACACAGAAGTGAGCTGTGACTCTAGCGGAGATGGAGGCGTCTCGGTGAGGATTGGCAGCGGTGTGAAACACAGGCATGGAGGAGGGCCGCTGGGTTCCATTGGAGGAGGCTTCATTGGGGCCACCAAGCACTGCAAGTACAGCATTTCATCTAGTTGCAGCTCAGGGGAGTCTGGGATGAGGAGGCCCGTGGTGAGGAGTTTCCGCGCTCACAAACGCATGCCCCAGCTGTTTGAGAGGTCAGCAGGTCATTTCTGGGACCCCAAGTTTGATTCCTCCATCCTGGAGGAAGCGTGTCGAGAGCGATGTTTCCCTCAGACCCGGCGGCGCTTCCGTTATGTTCTTTTTTATCTGGTGGCTGCCAGTTTCCTCTGGGGGTTATATTTTGCTGCCCATCCTTCCTGCTGTGACTTAGTCGTTTTTCTCCTCCCTACTGCTTCCTTCCTCGTTTTCTGCCTTCTCCTCTTCCTTCTGACGTTTACCAAGCTTTACTCCCGCTGCTACAACCAGGCATCTCTGCTGCTTATCTTTGTGACCTTCATATTGACCCTGGCCCCTCAGATCCAGACATTAGGATTCAAGGACCAACAGGCCAGGTCACCTGAATTTAACATGGAGGAAATCAGTGTTATGGGGCCAACATACAACACATCTAACAAGCTAGATGAGGGTTCTAAAAAGTTTCCCTGCCTCTCTCCTGTAGGCACTTTCTCCCTCTGTATTGAAGTTCTTCTGTTGCTATACAGTGTCCTCCATGTTCGTCTTTATGCATCTCTCATGCTTGGGGTGCTGTACTCTATCTTGTTTGAGACCTTGGGCTGTTTGCTCCCTATTCAGGCAGAAGGCAACTGGAGTTGGGCTTTCTCCTCCGAGTTAGAGATGTTCAGTTGGTTGGGTCCGGCCAAAGCCCTCCTTCATCTCTGCGCTCACGCCATTGGCATCCACCTATTCGTCATGTCTGAAGTGCGCTCACGAAGCACCTTTCTTAAAGTTGGACAAGCTATAATGCATGGAAAAGATCTGGAAGTAGAAAAAGCCCTGAAAGAGAGGATGATCCACTCGGTTATGCCAAGAATCGTGGCAGATGAGCTAATGAAGCAAGGCGACGAAGAAATTGGTGATCATTGTGGTAAACGCTACTCCACTAGTGGTGCAGCTGCAGTCATTTCCAGCCCAAAAAACAACAAACGTAAGAAAACCTCAATTCCCAGAGGCCAGATCATTTTCAGACCCTTCAACATGAAACGAATGGAGCCTGTCAGCATCCTCTTTGCAGATATTGTGGGCTTTACCAAAATGTCTGCCAACAAATCTGCTCATGCTCTTGTTGGGCTTCTAAATGACTTATTTGGACGTTTTGACAGACTTTGTGAGCTCACTGGCTGTGAAAAGATTAGCACTCTGGGGGATTGTTACTATTGTGTGGCTGGCTGTCCAGAACCTAGACCGGATCATGCCTATTGCTGCGTGGAGATGGGTCTAGGCATGATTCAGGCTATTGAACAGTTCTGCCAGGAGAAGAGAGAGATGGTGAACATGAGGGTGGGTGTCCACACCGGCACCATACTATGTGGCATCTTGGGGATGAAACGTTTCAAGTTTGACGTTTGGTCCAACGATGTCAATCTGGCCAATCTGATGGAGCAGTTGGGTGTAGCTGGGAAAGTCCACCTTTCACAAGCTACTTTTGACTTCCTGGATGACCGATACCAGCATGAGGACGGACAGGTCAACGAGAGGATCGGGCAGAGTGTGGTGGCCGATCAACTCAAAGGTCAGTTGTTATTCTCACCTATATTTATTTTTTTTACTGACTTTTTTTTTTTCGAACATTAACTTTCAAGCACATAATTTGCTTTTGCTAATTGCTTTAATATTTTTTCCTAATGCTACAGAAATATTGAAATTCAAATAGTTATTGAGGGAAATAAGTGTTTTTCAATGAAACCAAGATTAAGCATCACGTTTTGTAGTTTTTACTGATCTCCTAGTGGTTTGAGTTTATCTGCCCTTTCTGTGGTGTTTAGACTATTTCTGTATCTCATTCAGACGCCATCTTTTCCCCAACCCCCCCTCCTCAGCTCATTCTTTGTTCTCTAGCTCAATTACGTTCCCCCTCAGACGTCCTCAGTGTCCCATTCTTTTAACCTCTCCCTGACCCTGAAGGATTGCTTTGAAACTACTCCTCTGCCAACAGAGGTTTTCTTGCAGTCTCATCTTTACCCATCTACCTTTGTCTTCCTTCTATATTCAAGCTGCTTGACTGCAGGGCTTTTATTTTATACCTCTATGCAAATCACCTTAGAGTTCCTAAATGGGGGGGCTTAATGGGTCTTTTCATCCTTTTAAGCTTGCTGATCCATTATCACTAATCGCGGGGGAAGTGACAACGTCTGACGAAAGGTGTGTCAGATGATCTTCATTTTCCCATCTTCATTGCCGGCTGTGATCATTTTTGTTTCACATTTTTGCCTGCATTTTCTGTTGAAATTAAAACTAACATGCAATTCACACACCTTAGCAATGCGTGCTCATTATTCATTTGGGTTCTGTGAATTATCAATTAGTCTGTATAATATCCACTTGACTCTGCAGATGGAATATATATTTTCTCTTAAAATCACTACAGTTCCCAGGGAAGGAGCATGACTGGGTGAATTTTATGTTGTTTACTAGAGAGCAGCGGTGATTTATGAACGTGTTTCCTCCCCAACGTTTAGATTAGTCACTTCCACCCTTGGTCTAGCTCCTTTATTCCTTTCAAGGATTAATGTGTTACCTGTGGTGTACCCACCCCTCCTCCTCGCGTGTCTCCTCCTTTATTCCTGACTTCTCCTTGTGCCTTCATCATTTATTTAGCTTTCCTCTGAGGATTTATTCACTCCCTGTAGGTCTTCTGTGGGTCTTCTGTGCCAGGGAGGAAACTGGCTGTCAGGAGGTGGTTGTCCGCCAGTGCTGTAAAATTCTCTGAGCTGTCTGGCTCAGTCTGCGTAAATCGCTCGGGTAACTTTGCTGTGTCCCAGCTGGATGTGGCCCTTTTAATTTACTTCTACCAAATTGTTTTGTCAAATATACCAGTCTGTTTTTTTTTTATGTCTTTAATTTTTAATTTGTGTGTTAGGTCAGTGACTTGTTACTCCAGACTGAGGAAACATTTATTTTCTCAGCACATTGTGTAAAGGTTAACCACATGTGCTAAGTTGAAGGTTACAGCTGTGTCCTGTTCTCCTCTCAGTTTTGACCTCAGGCCTGTGTTTTAGTAACTGATAGAAATACAGTTTAATTATGGTACAGACAGTGGCAGTTATAAAAAATCCTACATGAGGATGCAAAGGATGCAGAAAAGGCCCCAGAAAAGAAACTCCATATTGAAGCACATTAGAAATATCTTTATATAAAAATGAAGTAAAAATAAAAATAAATCCAAAAAACAGTTAAGCCATTTATTTTGTAATTTTCTCTATTATAAAGAAATCCCACTTAGGTATATGGTAGCTTAGTATATCTAAATTTTCTCTAAATTAATAAATACAGAAGACGAATTTAGAAAACCAAAACAATCAAATTACAATACTCAGCTGATTTTAGCCATCGTTTTAATGAGAGCTTAAAGAGACATACGTTTTTACTGAAAAATATCTTTAAAACTGCCTTTTTATTTAAACCTTTACAACTAAAACATGGTTTGATGAGCAGACTGACATCTCAGTAGTTAGGTAGTGCTGCATCTATAAGCCTGTAGTCTATTTTCCCTGCATGAACTTCGTATCAGAAGTTTCCGAGCTGTTCCTGCAGATGTGAGGTCAAGCTTGTCCATGTTGAATTGGTCCAACCTAGCAAATAATCAAAGCATTATATTCAATATTAATTTGTTAATACTCAGAAATGTCTGGCATCCAGCTCAACTCAGACTCCAATGGTGAAAGGTGAAAAAAGTAAAAAAAAAACATACTGATTGGTCAAATCTACATCCTCTACACCAGGGGTCACCAACATGGTGCCCACGGGCACCAAGGGGCCTTCAAGGACCACAAGGGGTGCCCTTAGAGTCTTCTGAAAATAGAACAACTCAACAGTGAGCTACGTTTGAAATTTCACTGTATTCTGTTGCTCTTCTTTTTTTTTATTGGGTTATAGAACATTTCATCATTTAATCATATATGGCATTTAAGCATTTAGAGAGATTTCAAAATGAAACTGTCTAAAAGAAAATTACAAATTTAAAGAAACGATAAAGATATGTTTATAATGTATGAAGTTTAGATGAACGTTGACCCTTGCCATTCATAGTTCAGTATTGGTAGCCCTTCCTGTGACTCACGGCCCCTGAATTGGCCCTCAACTGTAAAAAGGTTGGTGACCGCTGCTCTACACTATGCGTTTTCCTGTTTGGTACCTAATGGCAAAAACTCTGGCTGTAGTGCCGTCCACAACGCCTACCTCACCTCGGACATTATCCCAGACACCCTGCAGGACGCTAGTTTGTAGCTCCGTGCGATGGTCTGTTGGTGTGCACCAGAAGCCAAAACACGCAGCGCCACAGCGAGCCTTTCGGGAACACCCACGGGTGAACTGTGTGTCGTCCGGCGTTGGATGAGGGGCTGTACATGGTGAACAAGCTCATCAAATGGACACATGGACACCCACAATCCTAGCTAGTTCATAACTGTCTGTCTTGTGTTGTGGCGTAGTGCAGACCACGCTTCAAAATTGGACATAAAAATATCTGCTTCATACCTGCGGCATGGTAATTGCGACACACCGCTGTGGGAGTATAACCAGCCCTTAAGGCTTTACAGCCGGGGGGCAGTTGCTCCACCCATTGCCCCCCTGTATTTCTGGCCCTGGGTGCAGACAGTGCAGCATAGTTTGTACTGTATTTATACCCAGCTCAGAATCCAGACCGGGGCAGTAAAGAATTGCTAAGGAATTTCTTGATTAGTCAAATAATTTATATCAGTTGTTGATGGACTGCCTCTGATTTTCCGCACACAATAAAAAAAGTTTAGTTTTTTTTTTTTTTTTTTCTGAATGATTTTCATTCTTATTCATGGTAAAATGGAGGCTATAGGGACTAATTCATCTCTTGTCTTGCTCAGCTCGCCATGGACCTCAGACAGATGGGGCAGCAGCACAGACAGCAGCCAAATCTCTTTTTAAATATCATGATGTTCAAACTAAAGCTTTTAGTTTATAAAGCAGGAGAAAATAAATTGCTTTTTAAATATTGTTGAGCAATTTAAATAGTGTTAAGAGGCGATTTATCAATAAGCCATATTAAATACAGACAGGAAATGTACTGGTGTTGACCTAGGGTTAATCAGAGCAAGATATTTATTTAAAATCTGCAGCATTGTTTGCTGGCACGCAGCACAACATTTCTGTAAACCATTTGATTATTATTATATATTCTTAACTGCATATTTTTGCTACTGAGTTTACTTGCTTCTACATTGTTTTTAATGAAAGATGAAATTTAAATTTTTTCACCAAATGGGTTGTTTAACATTGGGGCATCCTTGATTTATAGATGGGGTAATGCAGCTTGTTAAACTAATAGATTGCTCAAATGATCATCAGCTACTTTAGTTATCAAATTATTAACTTGAGTGTTCAGACTCTAAAACATGTCATTTGCTGAATGAACCAATATAGCATTTTGCATCAAGGCCTAAAACCCCGCTTGGTATATATAAATGCTATATTTAAAACCCTCAAGTGCCATATTTTTAGCTTTACCTGATTATTAAACACCTTTTGCTGTTTGATTATTAAAAGGTTAATGAAAAAGTAGTCAACAGATTACTGAATAAGCAAAATTAATTGTTAGTTGCAGCCCTATTTTTTTGGGAAATGAATATGCAGCCATTCCATTTAGTTGTTCTATCCAGTTAGGGGATACAGTTAACTTTTAAATGGAAAAAATGAGTAGTAAAATTATTTTGAAATAATCCTAAAAAATACACCATTGCTGTATTTTCTTAATGCAACAGTCGTATTAAAGGTTAAAATGGTGCAAAGAAGATACATTTTTTCTTTTTCTTTTTTTTATTTGCAAGTAAGCGTAGACTAGCTGATACCAAGATTAGGAAAAAAAAAAAAAGATTAGAAAAAGCTTCACAAAGCTATTTCACCTTGTGTGATGCAAGGCTGCCCCTCCCCTGTCTGTTGCTGAGCACTGTTGGCCAGTTGGCTGAAAGTAAGAGCCTATATTTTTTTATTACATTTTTTTCTTATCACTTAACAGGTTAGACTAAAATAGCTTTTTAGAAATGTGTTTTGGTTGTATAAGATACACATGTCATTAAACATGGCAAGCTAATTATTGGATGTCTGTTAACCAAACTGCTATCTAACTTTCTAAGCAGAGAGCTTGCCTTATTAAGCCAAAATTAGCAGGTTCTACTAGTCTTATTTGAAAAGTACTACTGAAGTAGCACCAAATTTATTCGGTTTCTGTACTCAAAATGAAAATAAATAAACAGGAGAGTTGATATAATAAAAAATACAATAGTATGCTCTTTTAATAATAGTAGGTTTCGTCGTTTTACATTTTTGGAAATGCACAACAACATTATGTAATATGGGGATCTTCTTTGGGATTTAACCCTCTTCTAAAAAACTACAAAAACAGTCTACACACTTTATTTTTCCCTTCAAAGGTGTACTTCTCCATTCAGATGTTTGTTTTTTTTCTAAATGGAAAGACGGATATATTTACTTCAATTTCCTTTGGAAACTGCCTGTCCTGTTTTTCCTTGTGTGCTAAATGCAGAGTAATGGCTCCTGGTTAATGTTATCCCTCTGGAGGAAATGTCAGATTAACTGTATTATGCTGTAGATAAGAGTCAACAATGTTCTCTACTTTCAAACAACTGTTGTTTTTGGTCATTTCTTGGCTAATTGTGTGTCAGGGTATCGAATTCTCACCTTTATACTAATGTTAGTTGCTTTTTGACCCTTTATTTCCATTAAAACATTACCGATTACAATCAATATTAGAATGTTTTAGCAAGATCAGATGGCTTCAGACAATCTTTTTTTTTTCTGTTGAGGTTTTAGACTCACTCTTTCCAGTTGTCAAATCATGCCACAGCCTTTTCCACACATGGCAGCTGCTGCTGTCTTTAAAGCAGGAGGCTTCCCGCTTGGCTTCACCCTGCAGACACTAGGTCTGTTTCAAACTGTCAAAGCTCGATGGTTAGGATGCAAAATTAGTTCAGGGTGCGCTGTTGTGTCTGTGCATACTTTGTCCTCTGTTCCAAGTTATTCCAATACTTTATTTATTATTTTTACTTTCTGGGAGTTCTGCTGTTTGGTATGTATGCTGTGAAGCTTCCAGGCTGTTGCTTAGAAGTTGGGAGGAATTAATTAAAGCAAAAATAAAGCCTCCTCTGCTTTGATCTTCACAAGGTTGATTCATTGGAGCTTGTGACAGCTCATTTGCATTAATATTGGGCAGGATCTTCAATAACCAGTTGTCTTTAAAGTATGCAATCTTTTCCTTCTGCCCAGTAAAGCTTACTGGACAGCTGTATCGCCTCCTCTCGGAGCACTTTCTTCTTTTTTGGCCTGCTGGGTATTTCTAATTAAGGAAGACCAGATAATCTCCTTGCCTAAAGTGATTAATGTTAGTAATTATGCCTTAACATATCTCGCCACTAACCCTGTGTTACTCTGACCCTCAAAAACAGCGGACAGCTGCCCAGCCAAACATTTTTATCACTGGAAATGATATCGATTGCCTTTAATGAGACTGTCATGACTGTGCTTGTTTATGAGGAGGGTACAAAGGAGTAAAGAAGGAGAGTGTTTCATGTAAGATATCAAAGAAAATAAGCAATGGGGAGGATGTTTATTGTATAAGAAGATAACATTCCTGCCTTTAAACCTTCATAGCCTAATAAATTGTGACACTGGTTGGAAATATTGCATTAAGTAATGCAGCTGTTGTGCTTTTGTTTAATGTTATAGCCTCTATGTGGAAAGTTATTAAAGAAATTGGGCAATTTTAGGTGCAGACACTTAGTTTCACACATCTTTCCATCCAGCCATTCCAATTGTGCAATATATGCCTGAAGCTGTAAGGGCTGTTAAATTTCACCTCGATCACATCAAATAAGACCATTTCAGCTATAGTAAAACATTTTGTTCCCTAGCCATAGCCTATTTTGTCATGCTGATGGTTTGTAGAACCCTCTGCTTGGTAAAGGAACTAAGTTGCATTTGGATGCACTGTTTTCCCAACTTAAGCTTTTGTTTACAGGTTACTTTAGATCAGTTTAGAAGCCTTGCAGTCATGGATTTAAATAGGGTTTTCCCAACAACATGGTTCCTGCCCATATTTTTCAGTGGATTATCACGTGATGCACTGTAAACATTTTAGTAGTTGCCGCAGTGGTTTTCCTGCTTATGAGTGACTTACAAGGGAGGAGATCCTACAGAAAAATGTAGAGAAGTCCCAAAAAATAAACATAGACTGGTTGACCTATTCTCACTTGCAAGCAAGAGGACAACAAATGTATAAACTGTATGCCATGTTATCCTGGATTGCACATGCATAAAAGCCATATAAAACTTGAGGTTTCTGATTCTACATTGTTCTTTCTAAAGCCATACTGAGCATCTGTTCCCATATGCCACATAAAAAGTTGGGAGCAACCATTGGTTTAAAGGTTTGTTTTAAATGTTGTATTGCATCACAGTGACCCACTTTTAAGGGGGGGAATAGATTAACATTTAAACTTGGATTTGTTTGTGAAAAATAATTGAATCCAGGCAATGAGGACGCAAATAAGCCCCATAGCACTTAACTACTGCTGGCATGTTTAACTGTTAGTTTTACTGAAGTTGTAACGGGACTCAAACTTTCAAAAATGTTCTAGTCAACAAAATAGTTTTGTTAAAGTCTTTGAGATAATGGCAACTTTTTTATTCTTTATGATTAGCTATGGGTTGAATCCTGCCATGGTCCCCTTGTTGCCATGGCTCTTAAGCTGCTTTCCCACTGAAGTTAGCAGGTTAGTGTGGGTTTTTCTAACATGGGCTGACCTGCTAAAAATCGGCATTCAGCTACCTTTCAATTGGCAAAATTAGCTGTCTGAACCCCTGTTGATGATGTCATCAGTGGGACAGAAATCAGGAAAGTAAACAATTAAGAGCAGCTCCTCTGTCCGTCCAAATTGCTCTCACCAGCGCTGCGCCAAGTTTATCGAATGCAAGCAGAGTTGTTTAGGCTTGTTAGATCAGATGTGACTGATGCAGTGTTGTGATGTATGTAAAAGGGTGTCACATGAATTAGTGGGTTTACATAATCAGTTTTTTTCACTGTATGCCGTTTGGAGCCAAGCCGTTTGAAGCGGGTCAGCAAGACCCACTGACCGTCACTGACCCGTGTTGAGCCACGGGACACTGAAAGTCAATTGTCTGCGGGATTAAACAGATTTTTTGGCCAGCGGGAAAAGGGTTTTATTAGCCACTATTCCACCAAAAAAAAACAGAAATTCACTGAAAGCCCCAGAGTTTAATTTTGTGTAATTTGTCAGTGTGTCTTCCCATTTGACAAGCTGACGACACAGTATAAGAAGAAGTATTGAGGTGCATTTTTTTTGCTTAAATTCATTATAGACCAACTTTTTGGGTTCAGATAATTAAAAGGTAATGACCAACTGACTCATGTTGTAGCTTCAATTAGCCAGAGCTCCCACTCCACATCCCAGCTGAGTAAATAGCCCACAGCAGATTTTCTAAGACAGTACTTTCTTGTTTGAAAACGTCTTAAAATGCATTTGGTCACAAGCTTAAAGTATGACAAACAACATTTGTACTGGCTTTCATCAGTTACTGTCGTTGGTGTACACAAACCACCCAAAACCCAAACCACAAGCTCAGAAAGTACTGAGTCTGTAGTTGGATCAAAGCCCAAGGAGGAAAAAGCCCTAAGAAAGTGAATTTACCCAGGTAATTGTGTACGGAAATGCTACCCCAGGCTTCTCCAAAGCCCCAGTAGCCCCCTTCCAAATGAATTGATGGTAATACCAACAGTTGCATACCAGCCCGCTTAAACACCTTAATATAGTCCTGTATCTACCAGTAAAAAAGCTTTAGTGTAAACGTCCTTTGGAAGGCTCCCCAAATGATAGATGATATCATTCTAATGCCAACTGTATTTAAAGAAACAATGATGGTGAGATCAATCCAGGACTGCTCCTGGCAGAGACAGGTGTTTGATCCAATAGACACTTGGACTAAGGAGTTGTATGGGTTGGCAGTTAGCTCTGGGGTAAAATGAGGCCGTACTCAAGCTCCTGTGTTACGCTTCTCCCAAGACACCATTTGCTGCAGCATTTGTGCCTGTGCTCTGCTTACATGTTGCTGCCCTTCACAGAAGTTTTACTGTTTGACCCCAATATGTGCTCCAGTATCATTTCTCTGTTGTGGCAATCAAAAGTCTTGCATTATTTATATATAGCATACAGACACATCCCTACAGTACACGGACAGGAGGTGGCGATGAATTGTGCTAAAAGGAAAGGCTTGTTTGTAAGAGAACCAGATGTTGAGACAAAGTGTGGGATATATGTAGCTGCAACTGTAATTTAAAAAAAATATTTTTAAACAAATAAGTTTGAAGTAGGGGCTACTATTCATATCAAGTTGTTTTCCCTTAAATAGCATGATAGAACTCTATTGAGGCTGTCAGGGGAGTAAAAGATCTAGCCAGCCTCTAAACTGTGACATTGCTTTTGCTGTGACCAGCCCCCAGCTACATCATCTTGGCTCTGCATGGTAGATTACAGCTTTACTCAGAGAGTAATGTCATCCCACTGCACTGCACCGTGTTACATCGTACTGCACATTATACCTCAGCACTGTAAGAACCTATGGCTGGCAGCAATTCAGTATCCTTTATCTCAAGGAGAGTGCAGAGCATCATGAACCATTGTCATGCTCTGCAAACACAGGGGCATTGTGGGAAGGTTATTGGAGGACTGGGATGTGAGGAAGAGCCTAAGTTTCATAATGTAGGGTCATTAGGATTATCTACCATGTTACATTCTTCCTGGGGTGGGTTATTGAACGGAGACGCAATCAGAAAAATTGCTTTGTATGTGCAATTTTTTTTCTGCTTCAGACCTGTGAGCAATTAAAGATTCGTACTATAAGCAGGTGAAAAAAGTGAATAATGATCATAAAACAAATATGTGCTTATGGTCAAATCTGCAGAGAACACAGAGGTCACCATAAACTAATACCAATACAAGAGCTAAAACTGGTAAAACGTGTATTATTGTGCTAATGGTAAAGTTCTCACTGAATTTTCCTCTTTTAAATAATAGCTGTCCTTTATTCATTTAGAGATCAGTGTCCAGTTCTGTATATTCCAAAGGAAGGTATTTTTTAATTGCAAAGAGATAACATTTATACTTTTTAAAAGGAAAAAAAAGTCTGTTAAAGGGACATTCATGTACTATGAATTTATAAATTTCAACAGTGGTAACTCACTCTTGTTTCATATAAAAGCTTCCCTTTTACATCATGGTGCCCTGTTGGCTCATTATGTTATTTCTGTTTCAAACATGCTTTGCTGCATTTATTTTTTAACTAAACAATTTAAGCCTCAAAATATATGTATTATATACTCTATATATTTTTAGTTCCTTTATTTAGAATCTGTATAGAGGGACAAAAAAGACAGACATATGGGGGTCTCTCTGGAAACCTCTTTTTTTTTTTTTTATATGGAGATAAACCAATTGCAGCAGAGAAACCAAAATCAGCAGCACTGTCTAATAAAAATGCACAGTTACAGCAGATTACCTCTTAAAGGCTTTATTAACATTTTCTCTTTGGGTTCTTCTCTTATAATTGTGTCGTAAAATAGGGATCAACTTGATATGATGATCATTTAGGGTTTAACATTTGCAATATAATCTAATGGCAGATTGGAAATGTGAATGAGGCCGTACTCAAGCTCCTGTGTTACATTTACCAATTTTCTTTTTGTTAGCTGCAAAAAAAAAAAAAAAAAAATTATGATTTTAAACTAGTTAAAGTTTATAAAATGTCTCCTTTTGATGGAACTGAATTCTAGCTTTGAATTAGTTTGAGCAACAGAATACAAATCCACACAGTGCAAATCAAAGAGGTAAATAAAACATTATTTGTTAAAATAATATTTTAATAAATGGTTTGCTTACTGAGAAGTCAATAACCACTTAGATAATTGGGTCTTAATGTGCTTGTTCCTGAGGGAATAAGAATATGAAGAAATCCTTATGGTACCTTCAAACACGAATTTCATGGTTGGAGTGAAGGATTTCTAGCCTAGTAAACTAGCCCCACCCACCAGCGACCAAAATCATTTTTGCCTGCAAGTTGGTCTAGCCTCAATCAATACCCCAGGCCCTAAATCTGGCGGGCCAATCACAACGCAGAGATGTGTTTTGAATGTCTGGATGCAAAGCGGGCGGGGTTTTGAGAGTGTGGCGACAAAGCTGCACGACGCTGGAGAAAGGAAGGAAGATGGTAACAACTATTGAACAGTAGCATGCACTGCGGCAGCAGCAGCTTTCAATGGAGCGCTCCGTTGAAAGTTAAAAGTTCTCTTTCTGTTGCTCAATCTTGTACTTGTGTGAATGACCACTGGCTCTGATGGTGATTTTTGAGTCAGCTTTGGAATCAGTTTTGGAAGGATTAGACTTGGGGTTTTCATTGAAACGTGAGCAGGAATAGGCTCCATGCTCATTTATTTGTAAGAAGGACGTATTCGCCGATTCACCAACAGGCTGTTTGTTTACATTTCCCCCACCAGCTTTCACTCACTGCACACATTGGTCAGAGCGTTGGCCAATAGGCACAGGCATGGTTTGAAAAACAAAGGGTTGTTCTCATCAACAATCTTCCGATCTCTCATTCATCGGGGCCAGACTAAATTACACCTTCCATCTCCCATTTAGTCTGGTTTATCAGGCTAAAGGATTTCCATGTCACTCCTATGTACAGGGCGGCTGTGGAGCTCTGAGGCTGAAGCGAGTCAAAGGTCGCAATGCTAGCAAGTCGAAAGTTGCGTTTTTGGCGAAATCAGCTGAGCAAGGGCACCACTGTGGAGTTCTAAACTATTGATTACAATCAGGGACTAGATCTGGCTGTAACCTATGGTTAAGGAGTTCAGCAGATACATACTTTTTTTTTTTCAAAATGGAACAATGAGAAAAAATTCCTGACAAAGAATGAAGTAGGAAAGTATTTCTCGTATTAAATTCTAGAGCTAGCCCCTGCCAGCCACTGCCTCTCTCCCATTCTGGTGCTCTGTTTGTTCATGTCTGTCTTTCATTTGTTCATTTTCATAGAAATTGTATTTTTTTATTGCTTTTGTCAGACTGAATTTATTTATTTGACCATGGGTGGGTTTCTCTTTAATCAAATGAGGGGTAACAACAACATATCAGTACCAACAAAGGAGTTCAGGGTCTTAAGGCTTATGGCGAGCCCAATAGAAGGCCTTACATGTTCCTTAATATCTGTCCATTTAGGAGTGTCTTGCAGAGGTAGTCTTATTGTAGAGAAGAAAGCAAAACTATATCGTATCTACCAATGTTACAAATCAATATCATGGCTTTGGCACTACCAGTGTATCAAACCTTCCATTAAAATGGTATGTCTTGTCCTAAGTGGTCAGTCTAAGACTGTAAAGCTTTTACTTCTCATAAATATTGATGGTATGCATTTATATGCTGAAGCATCTGGTCTGATTAAATAGGAGGGTAATGTGAGTTCCAGGTTTGTATTTTAGCTGCTCCATTAGCCATCACTGAGTGTTGGGTGATGAAGGCAGCCTTTTCATAAAGGGAAAATCTGTGCATGAGATTGGCTGTTGCCTTTAACTCTATAAAGCTCATTGAGGATGGTAGATTAAACAAAAGTAGAATGTTGTTAATACATCATCATTTTATTCATCTTTTATTTAAAATATGTAAAACATGACTACATAATTCATTGTAATATTTTACCATCAATAATCGGATTTAAAATGGAGGAAAAAATCAGACAATAGTAGATTTTCTGCACACTTTCAATCCAAACTTGGATGTATATTGTAAGACACAAGAAAAAATGGATAATGTTTGTACATATATCAAATTCTTGCACCTACCCTAACTTGTACTTTTCATTTTAAACATAATTGTTGATGTTTTGAACCTCAGATAAATAGTTTTATGTGTTCCTGAATGTTAAAGATAGAGAGCGGATACCATAGTGAATCTTTAACACCTTTAGTAAAGAGATGGTAGTATTTTAACCTCATAGTAAGGGATTTGAAAAGGTTATAAATAATTAATTTGACAGTATAGAAAATATCTATACTGTCTAAAAAAAGGAAAACTACCACCAACATACCCAGGTCTGGTTATCCTACCTGGTTAACCCTGACAGTAGAGTGAAATATGCTAAAAGAAGTGATAAGAAATCCTAAAATACCCCCCAGGTTTTATATAAGGGTATTGTTTGTGTTTATAGTAATCAGAATGGGAACAATTAACTTCAATGTGAAGTGTGTAAGAGGAAACCCCTTTCTAAGGTAACCACTGAGGGTCAAACTAACAGGGATAATGTAAACAAAGGGCAGAATCTAGAGCAGAATCTCTGGAATAAAGTTCTTAATGTATGGCACAATATTAATCACTTGATAGCTCATTAATTTATACAGAATTGATGGAATAAAAACAAAATGGACAAAAATACATGCACTAATGAAAACTATATGTAAAGAAGGTGTAACAGTACCAAAGTAATGGGAACTTGGACATTATTACTTACACCGTTTGAGCTCAAAGATAATCTTTTCCAAACTAAAAAATTCAGCAATAGAAGAGATGAAAAAAGGGCATTTTGAAAAGGGGATAAATGTTTTAAAATATGGACTGATAAACTAAATGAGTGTTGCCTCTGAAGACTTGTCCTCTGCAAGTCTTTTTATGCATCACACCTGCAACACACACAGTGCAGCCTAGGCCTACGTAGGCTAACTGCCATGGCAACCAGCCATTGAATGGGGTGAGGGACTGTTGGCTCTGTTTTAGACATGAGGCCTGGTGCTACGATGGGGAGGAAAAAGGCCAAATTGAATCTCTTTTCCGAAACGCTGAAAAAAAAAAAGCCTGCTCTTTAAATCTAAGAAGAAACAGCTAAGCACTTGCATATAGAAACAAGGAGAGAAAAGCTTTTGAAAAACCTTTTAAAAAGCATAAGGTGACAGTTTTTCTTTTGCTCCCCCGCTGCTTCTTTGGTTTGTCATTTAACCCTCCTCTGGTTCAGCATTTGTTTTGTTGTGAAAGCTCTGGTGATAAATTTCTTTTATAAGTCACTTATGCTATCTCCCCTCCATGACCGAGGGTGCAGAAAATGCCAGCAGTCATACTCTGCCTTTACTGGCATTGACAGATGGCGCCCTCTCTTAAGGAGAAACACATTAACCTCTCACTCCATCCAACACACCTTTCTACATTAGACGCCTTATTCTGCTTGTGGTCTAGTTGGTGTTATGCAAATGACCTCACATGCAGTCATATCCCGTCTGTGGCTTTGGGGACTCATCGCTGTGCTCAGCGGGAGTGAGCATGTGAGAAATGGCGGTGTGAATTATGAATGAGTGAAGATGAAGGGCAGCTGGTGCCTGCTGAGGCCTGCTGCTGCACCCCCATTGCAAGGATTGATGGCTGAGGTTAAAATGTGTTCCACACAAAAGGAAATAACTTTTTTTTCTTTTAATGATTGCTTGTGTGCATATTTGCAAGAGCTATAAATAAACAACTGCAAACTGCTTTAGTATCGACGGTTTACAAGGTGGAATTGAATTACGCCATTTTAAACTCTCCTCTCAGAACAAGGAAGTGCTTTGACATGCTGGACTTGAACGCTCTTCCTGTGCTACTCCTAGATGTTTGAGTAATTATCTTCACCTTCCGTTTGACTCCTTGTCTTTGGTTGATGTCCCCTGTAGTTGCATAATTTCCTTTGCACTCATCTGTGATTTACACAGCAAGGAATGTAGCAAGAGCTGGCATGTTAGGTGGAAATTTTGCAATATTCCTCCGCCCATGTACTCTTTTTATACAGTTTTTCCTTATTTTTTTTTTTACTTTTTTGGTGGGGATTGGTAATAGAAATATACAGACACAACTGTTTTGTGGGACTATATAATATATCATAAGGGAGATGAACACAACATTAACAGTCTTAGTCTCTGTGTTGTTTTCTAAAATTTGCAAGTGAAACATGTGTGTGTAGCAGAAAAGATATACTTTATCTGCATTGTACGCTTGATCCGACCTCTTGGATCCATTTTGAAGGTGATTAGAATACAAAATTATGACCTAAATTAAAATTTGTGATGCTTTATTCCACATAGGAATAGTTTATATCTTCCACAGGTATATGGGAGGATGTTCTTTTTTAGGTGGATCATCTAAATAAGTGATCTTCTTAATTGTCAGTCTTTCTGGTGTTATGCTAATGTAAGGCAATCCTACGTGCTTGTCTCGTTAGCTGTCTTTTTTTTGCAAACACGCACCTTCAGGCGTAGATTTATGATGAGCTACGGTTTCAGACAGTCATTGAAGCTCACCTTTTTCACCGTGGTTCTTTGAAAATGACCGAGGGTCCTAAGGGAAAAAGTGTCTACGAAGTGTATGAAAAGAAGAGGAAGAACTCAGGCGAGAGAAACGAGACCAAGCACAGGTTGGGCTTCCTAACCTGTAACCTGCTTTGTAATATCTGTATTATAATTTTCTTTACACATTTTTTTTAATACCTTTGCTTGTCGAAAATACTTTTTCACTTACCGGTGGTGAGTCTGACATAGTGGAAAAATTGCAAACCTTCCTTTGGAAAGTAAGCTTGTATAGGCGATGCAAACAGCAACTTTTAAACAGAGAGTGCACTAGGAGAAATTGGATCGTGCATCAATCTTCTTTCAGCTTGTTACAGCAGCCATTGCAGATTAACGTTAGCTGGCTTGTTTACACTGGAAACGTTTCTGGGACTAACTGCCCTGTGAATATTCGATACCGTACAGCCAGTGGTCTGTAGCACGACGCTTTCTGCAGTTGTGCTTGCTAAGTTGGACTCAAGCAGTGTGTTTCAGCCTTAATGTGCAGGGGAAAGCAAGAGCTGATGGATTATAAATTACTAACCTGTGTGTCCTCCTTATGTTTCAACTTATTCAAAGGAAACTGATTTAATGTGCTGTAACATTCTCCTTTATCTGTTAATAAATCTGCTGAATATCTCAATAGCCTCTCTATAGATCATACTTCAACCAATGATTCATATGGGCTCAGCATACATGGGTGTTCACCTTAAAGCTTAACTCTAAATTAAAGATCAGAGTCCATCAATCAGAGCAGACCAATTTTTTTGCATGTTTTATTGTGGAGCTCTGAGTAAGTGGCTAATGTCTATGCGGAGCATTACTTATATGCTGTACTTCTCTGCCTCTTTTGTTAGAGTAGACAGAAAAAACATACATAATACGACAAGCCTTTTGGTTGTAACCAGCCTCTATTTTCTGAGAATGTAATAAAATATAACTGTGCTATATATTGCCCTGCTTTTCACACCACAACTGTCACCTAAACTTTGTATATAACTTTCTAACACCAATTTTCCATGCCTGTTTTGCAGTTTGTTAGCTTAAGTGGTGTAAGACATCGGTCTTGCATACGAAAGACACCCTAGGAAAATAAACCGGGCTTGTTTGAGCTTGACGTCCCTCGTAAATGATTTAATATGTAGGTCAGTGGAGCATTCAGCATGTCGGGAAGGGAACCTCTGTGGAGGATGGATATAAAACTCTAAGCAGGTCAAGTCACGGTGGATTTATTATGAATATGAAGTTCTAAATGCAAAATCTGCATGCTGTATCTTATTTGTTCACACTGACATCTTCCATGGCAGTTTAAGACAATGACATGAGAAGATGGAGATATATATTCAGCTTATTCCCCCTTAACTAGATTCCTTGATGACACATTTAGGTGTATATAGAAAAAGTATGTTATATTTTTGCATAACAGTGCAGTTCAAATGTTATGGAACATTAGAGAGATGGTTTTGAAAATATTTAAAAATGCAAATTGGTTTATAAAACTGTACAAAAACATATGGATGGACCATAAGTCTGCACTGAAGAGCGTGATCTCTTCTTCCCTCAGCATCTGAGCTATTGGTTTTAGTCTGATTTATCCTTAAATCGTCTGAAAGGTCCAAGCGACCAAATAATGTCCCCTGCACCCTTTTGCCCAACCAAATTTTCTGCAATTCACACTTAGAAAAATTTGTCTCTATATAGAGAGCTCTGCACAGAAAAACATGGTGAACCAGAAACAGCTCCTACAGGTTGGCAAATATAAACATCCATAGACATCTTATGATTTAGTCTATAAATGTCACTACACTAGAAAATAAATTACTGTTTCAAGTTGCGTTCCCATTGCAAATGTTTGCAAAAAGACATCAGCTCAAGACAAAAGCACATTTTCACAACTGTAGCATTTCTATTAAATAATAAATACAATTTAAATGACGTGAATCCATTTGTTCACCAATTACTCTTGAAAACAACATGGCAGCGGCGGATATGAACACAAACCCTGGCTCTAGTGGGCGCCATCATCCTCCAACCATGTCTTGTCTTCTTGGTCGGTTTACATTGCAGTTTTAGTCATTTTGATGCAACTGAAATAAGTTTTTATCATAAAAAATGCAACTTATGGAAATTACAGTAATTATTGTACAAATTTGTTTTTGTAATAACAAATTTTAACAATTTGATGCTTAATGGAAAGGCACCTACTCTTGAATGACATGACAAGTTTTCTACTTCTAATTGTGTGTTGTAAGCTTTCATTCTGGAAGTCCAGATTATGAGGTAGAGGGGGGGAAGCAGTACAGAGTAAAAAAACTGCAGATATCTTAAAGAATAACTGAGCCTTTAGAAATGCTGAACAAGTTGAGCACATGTTCTGTTTCAGGGACTACCCTGAAATCTCTGGAGGTGTTTGTGCAAATAAAGGCTCTATAATTAAAGAAAAGTCTACAGATACAGACAGGAGATCCTCCCAGCCCAGAGCTATAAGAAACAACTCCTTAAAGAAACCCACATAGTATTTGTTACAATGCTAAATTTTTAGAGATTGGTAGAGATCTATATAGATGTGTCTGACTTGTTACATTTGAACTCTTTTTAACTCCAAGCTTAAGAAGAAATTTGGCTTATTTATAGGTTTGAGAGTTTGTTTTTGCATCTGAGATACTAAGTTTGTTTCATCTTGCTGCTCGGATTCTGACTTCTTATTGCTGATAACCCTTCAACTTTAAATTGTTTTCTTCTCAGGTTAAGTAGCACTCCTATATTTCTTTCTTTTTTCATGTTTCTATTAAAGGAACTACGAGTTTAAGAGTTTAATATTGAGTCTAGTGCTTTAGTAGCTGTTTTTGTCTAATTCTAACAAGAAACTGTGTTATAACCAGTTTTGGCTGGCTATTACTTTTTCAGCGTTTAATGTGGGGAGTTTTTACAACCCACACCAATTGTAGCTTGAATTGCAGTGTGATGAAGCATGTAGAGAAATTAATTACATCCAGTAATGAAGTTGAGTCAGTAGAAATGTTGATATATTTATATATATTTTCTCACCCCTAGGCACAAAGCCGTTGGATGCAAATATTATGTCTTTTAAAAATGTTTAAAATTTAAAGACCTCTAAACATGATGCTAAACAGAGAGAAGTCTTCATCCAAAGGCCATACACACAGTTTTTTTAGACTTGGGTTTGGCTTAAGTTAACCTCATCAACATCAGATGTTTGTATAAACGGTCTCCTTTGTTTCTCTACTTCTGCGTATCCTTTCTGTTTCCCGGTAGCCATCAGCTGCTCCTCCATCCTAACCACTTAGCCTCAGGAATGCCCTAAGCTGGAAGTCCTAAGACCCCTGCTAACCTGCTGTGTCAGCATGTGCCAAGTACCTGACACTCTACCCAAAGAAGTGACTCCCCAACCTTTTATTACTCTGTAGTTGTCTGTTTCCTCTTTTTTTGTCTCCTTTCATTTGCTTCTGTCTCGCTCACTGAGTAACTATTAGACTGCTGCCTCTGGATGTCTTTTAACTGCACAATCATCAACAATGCAACATCACCGCAATGTTTTTGAGCAAGCCTGGTATCGGATTGTTTCACTTTTAAGCCTGGAGATTCTTCTTCTTAGCTGCAAAAGGCAGCATAATACAAACAATTCACAAACCTTGAAAAAACATCCCTTTCAGACATGTTAAGATCAGAATGAAGATCCTTGTTTATTGTACAGGGTCCTGCACATTTCCCCATCAACTCCCCCAATGAAGAGATGCCATCACTCAGATGGTTTACTATTGAGCAGAAAACCAGGGACAGGTGGTGCATCCGAGGTTGAAAGGAGCTTTGTCCTGCTCCGCTGTGTGCTTTGATCATTTTCCCACCCTCACATCTGTGGTCACTGGTAAATCAATAGGGGAGCGCTGCTCACAGAAGCATGTCGATATCCTCTCAGCCTGAGATATTTCAGCCATTTCAAGTAAATGTGAAACGGTGGTGAGGAATCTCAAGGAAATTCCTTAATCGGAAGCGCAGTTCTCTATTTTTATCCAATTGAATAATACTGATGATTATTAGTCCGTATTTAACCTTGACTCTCATAAACGACTCTTATTGATTTGAGTTATGAAAAAAATGCTCTGTTAACACTTCTCAATTTCATTCCATGTTAGAAACAGTTTTTGATATAATTTTTTTAATGGCATACGGCATTAGATTATTTTCTTTAATCATGTTTATGAATTCTTAGGATTCTAACCAGCTTTTCTGTAACTACTATACTATTTAATGAAAAAAAATCATTACAGCAAATTAAGTTTTTTAAGCTTAAAGAACTGAAAATTTATTAATGTAATTAATTACTGGTAACTATGCAAACATTGTAATTAACTGTTACCCCAACCAAATGCTTCAGGTAAATGCTGATTAGCTTTTTATTCTGTTCAGGTTTTTAAGGATGAAAGGACCTATTTGCTCTCTCTCTAGTTTTTAGCTCCTTTCACAGATTGACAAAAAAATAATTTCAGAAGGATAAAAAAATGGAGAGGTTATAGTAAATTGTGATCTTCATTGAGCCTCACAAAAAACAAAATAATGAGGGGCAGACAGAGCGGGTAAGCGCTGCATTCGTCGCTCACCTCTTTATGACAAAAAATAAAAAAATGTTCTTTCTCTTCACCTTTTACTGCCTCAGTCAGCATAGAAACGTCCCACAGCGTTTATTGCTGTTTTTTTTTCTTCTTTAGATGTAGATCTCTGTGTTTTAATATAGACACTTAAAAATTCTCTATCTTTTCTGGTTTGAGAGGCTGCACAGACTTGTTAAGTAACTTTTCATAATATATCCAAGGCAAATGTGGGGAATTTTTTTTATTTTTATAACACAGAGACAGAAGAAAAAGAATCTGCTCAGATCTGCCCATTTTTTACGCAGTCAGTGTGACATGGAAAAAAATCGGATGGGAGATTAAAAAGTCGTGCACAACCGGTGTGTTAAAGCCTTGACCCCTGACTGTGGGCCATTGGATGTTAACACTTGCACAGTCTACATTCCTCAGGATGCATTTGCTGATGGTCCTTGAATGCATCCTCAGCCTTACTGTAGCAGGTGTTCATTATTCATAGTGTGAGGTATTTTGTTGTTTTTTTTTTTTAGATAAATAAGTGTCCGATCTTGTAGTGTGATCTCTGGAAGTTGAAAACGTATAGATTTGTATTGTCATCTTTCCTGAGCTCTGAGCTGCTGAGGTAGCTCACTCTGTTTTTTTGTTTTGTTTTGTTTTGTTTTGTTTTAGCTTTCCACAAAGCAGCCAAAGAAGAGCTGCTGTTTTTATTTTACAGTTTTTTTTTTACTTCTCTTACCTGCTGAGTTATTAATCAATGTAGTTTAGACCCTTTAGAATAGTGTGGACTGTTTAGAGGGGATTAGAGCCTTGAGTTTTCGCACAGAAAACTCTGTTTGCTTGGGTAGGAATATTTGCAGCATGTGCTTTTCCAGAAGTCTTTTTCTGTTCACTTCAATGGAACATTATGTATCATACTTTGACACTCACATTTATCCTTTCCAGTCAGAAGAACCATGTCGGCCAAATTAAATGAATGCTTTATATCCACATCTTCCAGCAGTAGGAGTCTTTTTGAGCTTACAGTTTTAGAAATTGCATTCAAACCCCAAAGTAAAAGCGCAGCAACGAGTAAAGTTTAATTTAGATGGATTGCATATGTAGATTATGCATTTGGAAGTCAATTATAATTACTAAAAAATGATTACAAATCAGCTACAAGCAGATTCCAGTGTGGGAAAATGCTTACTTTGCTTTTTAAAGCATAAAAGATCTCTACATTGTGGACATCTCTGTTGCACAGATGTGCTGAATGGCAAAGGAGCCATATGGTCACTGTATTTAGAGGGAGGAAAGGAGTGCAGGAGAATTTAACATTCAGGAGATGGTGTGTGCACAGGCACAGAAAGACTGCAGAAAAGGAGTTGGAAAATGAACATAGGATGTTCAGATGATGTCAGCTGTTGCGTTTCTATCGAGATGAGAACTATCTGTGCTGCTATGCTGTTGAAGCAAACAGATATGCTTGGACACAAAAGAACACAGAAGATAGTCAGACTGCAGATGGATGGAAAGTGGGTGAGAGAGAGGGAAGGAGAGTAAATGGCACTGAGACTGAGCAAAGCTGACAAAAAAACGAGGAGTAAATGCAGGCCAGTGAACAACAAAAAGAGAAGATGTCAAAGATTTTGCAGGAGTTACAACTGTATGTATTGTTCAGCCAACAGAGAACGACACAGACAGTGAAGGGTGAAGGGATGATGGGTACAGAATACTAAAACAACAGTGCGGTGGAGACAGGAGCAGTCAAGTGAGAGTTAAAGGCTTTGGAGAGATGTCAAGAGTTTTTGTTTGGTTTTTTTTTTTTTTTTTTTTTTATAGTGCTCTGCATTTGAGCCGGCATGGAGCCAGGAAATATTGACGTCCCAAATATCAAATTTTAGCCTCACTTCCACTTCTGTTCAGAGCGTGGACAAACAGAAGGGAAGGATACTGACACGATTTTGTTGCTTGCAACAGGAAAAAGGAAGGGAGATTTTTGGTGTGTGGGAGCCGTGTGCTTGTATGAGAAAGTAGGACACTAGATTAGGGATGTGTTTTTGTGCTAAACCAGGAAAGGTCATGCTGAGAAAGGCCAGGCGATGAGAAACACCTCCTGTGTCTTATCAACTCAGAGGTTTGCGTAACTTAGCCCAAGCGTCACTGTGGGTTATCTGGGGTCCCAGAGGGTTTGAGAAGAAATTCTGTTGAATTAGCTGTAACTTGGTTTGACAAGGAGATATGACAGCTGGCCTTAGTCGGACCTCCTTGCTCAGTGGGTCAATGATACACAGAATAATCCTGCCCTCCTGTTTGGTGGCATTTTGAATGTATCTAGTTATACACTTACATAAATACTGCATGGCATCTTTATTTAAAGCACATTATTTCCAACTATTCATTTAGAAGAAGAAAAAAGGCAGTTTTTATCCCCTTACTGGATTCTTGTAGCCATTGCGGAGTAAAGGAAGCTAAATGAACAATCCAATCAATCCAAACTCAATGGCTATCCATAGACATTGACTTTTCAAATTCTGTCATTTTTAAAACCAGAATTTGAACAGATTGCTGGGATTTTATGTAAGAGAGATACAAGAAAAGATGTGAATTCACGTTCCACAAACTGTTTTTGGATACCATTAAATAAAGTGCAACCAATTGCCTATTTGAAGTCACTTAATTACTTTTTTAAATATGGTTCAGCTGCCTAGCCTTTCAAAAAGTCTTTTATTTATGTTTAATAAAAAAAATGCATTATGAAATGCATTCATTTTTAGAGCTGATCTCTTAATGCAAACCTATTTGTGTGGTGAAAACTAAAACCACTTTTACCCTAAATTCACGGTGCTGCTAACAGCAGTGATCATCGTGATTTGGGGCCTTTTTTGTCAGCTGTTGCACATAAAATCCCCACAAAATACATTTTGCTTGTCAAAAAAGCATGCAAGCAGTTCTGCATGTTGGTGTATGTTTTGAAGAAAGAAAAACAATTGTAAAAGAAATTAACTGAAATGGCCTTAATGGGCAACCGCCTTAATAAATCATAAACTTTATTTTTGTGTCATAATTTACAGATGACATAATTCAACTTATAATTCAATTCAGTTTCATTTATCTTAATGGCGTCCATTCACAATACGTCATCTTAAAGCACCTACACACAATTCATTGGAGTCATACAGTTGGTTAAAAGTGTTCCAGCTAAGAAAAAACAGTTGATTGTATCGATTCATTGAATTTGCAGGATCTACTCCTTCTGGTGACAAGATATTGCTTACATTCTGACATAGACTCTACTGCGATCCCTCACACAGAGCATGCATGCAGCAACAGTAGGGAGTAAAAACTCCCTTTTAACACAAAGAAACCTCCAGCAGAACCAGGTTCAGGGTGAGCGGCCATCTGCCGAGGCTGACTGGGGTTCAAGGAGAAGAAGACATAGACGAGAAACTGGAAGCAGGGATCTATTAATACTTAGATTTTTAGAAAAGGTGACGGTAAACTAGCAACATAGATGACCCTGTCTAGATAGCACCAAGGTTTTTGTGTGTTTCTTAAGCATGTCATTAAGGGTCCAATGTTTAGAACACAGCTTTCTGTATTTGCAGAAGGCTGTGTTTATTGGCAAAGTCTTCATATTCTATAAATGGAGCCTCTGAGTTTTAATGTCTGATTCATATGTCTATTATTGTATGTCAATATTTAACTACATGCATATGGCAAAAAAAAATTATACAGCTAGAGTATAATTCTTTGCTAATAAACAAATCTTCCTTTTTATGTAGAGAAGAGGACCAAAAGCCAACCAAAAATAAATGTCACACAATATTTGTTCAGTATTTTGCTGTGCATGAAAACTTTTCTGATGTAGAAAGCTTTCTTGCCCTCATTTCACTTTGTAAAAATTTCTGCTCATATCATTAGAAGTCCTTTAAGCTCTCAACAGAAACAGGCTCAGCAGAATTTTTCAGCTCTGAAGAGGAAGGTCAACCCCCCTGAAAACACCCCACTCCCAAAAATCTCTGCTTGTCCTTTAATGATTCCTTATGAAAAGATGCTATATGTCTCATTTGTTTTTTTCTGACATTTTTTAGAAAACTTTTTGAAAACAGTTTTTTTTTTCTATACCTTCTTTCTTCTCTGTACAATTCCAAATAAATAATTTCTCCTAAACAGCTTGAGGTATTGGACAGGTTCCCTATACCCCCCCCTCCTGCCCTCTACCCATCAACGGGAACAAGGCGTACAGTATATATCCTTGGACGGAGAAACTGTGATGCGAGGAGGAGGAGGAGGAAGGGTTCTTGCTGACAGCGCCAAATGGCACAGAGATCTGCTCGATATGGCAGTGCAAGTTTCTGTGCGCCACCTGCTCTGCTGCCCTCCTGCTCCGATACCTGGCCCTGAAAAGCAAACCTGTCATTATGAGGAGATCAAGCCTGTGTCTGTGAGCTGAAGCAAGCAAATCTGCAAAAAAATCCTTCTTCTGCTCTCTGTTGCCCTCTCTTGTTGTCCTGTTTTTAATAAGCCCCTCTGGGATAGTGACACTTTTTTCCAATCAATCTTAGTCTGAAAAAATAGTTTAAAAGGAGAAAATGTAGTTTTCCTACAAAATTTTAACAAAGTTTTACATTTAAGGTTGATGTAGTCGTGTATTTTTTCATTTAAATGTACTTCAGCATTACTGTGCTATTATGACTACCAGTAGATATCTCCTTTCCCATGCTTTCCAGTCCTTGACGCTGGCTTTTGTTTAACAGGGTCAAAACATTAAAATCTCAGGGTGGTCTTAAATTTGTGTTGTCAGTATTTCTTGGGTCCAGCTGGACTCTTCAGTGTGGAGGTCATTATAGAGTTTATGTTGCAATTTATCTGCATCCAATTTGGATATGTGGCTGCTCCACTCTATTAGTTTTTAGACTTTTATTGTTTGGTTGTTGGTGGTCTTATTCTTGGATGCTATTGTTGCTAATGCAGCACTGCAAAGCCAGGATGTTTGTTCCAAATTTTAGTTAGCCAGATACAAAGAGAAGAATAAATATCAGAGTATGAAAGATGTGCATTGAATGTGAATGGGACAAGTTTTATTTTAAGATCAAAATACCCAGGCTTAGCTTCCCAAAAAATCCTCCTGACAAAATAGTAGCCTTATCATCCAGTCATTTCTCAAATAAAATTGGTAATCACAGTTCTTTGAAAGAAACGAATCCATTATATGCAGCTCCCTTAACAAGATGAATCCCATGTTTGCAGAGGCCAGTGCCACAGAGTCTGACGCGCTCTGACTCAGTCCGCTAAGTCTTTCTCTGAAAGAGCTTTTCAAAAGGAACTCCTCTGGGTAAGGAGTTAATATGAGGGACTCATCAGACAATCAGAACATTTCTAATGATTTGAGAGCCATGCCATCTTTTACAGACAATAAAGTTGGGTATGAGTCATTTTTCTAAAATGATTTATTACAACATTAATGAGGATACTGTAAGCTGCAGTTTTATTAATTCATTTTTGAAACCAATCTGTTGTACTTTTCATAGATTATTGTTAATAATTTTACCAGATTCAGGTTATTCTTGTCACCATTGTGTGCTTTTCTCTCATTAATTAGGGCAACCAATATTTTTGTTCACATGTGTAAATGTGAAGTTGTCACATTGATTGTGTTTAGCCGTTTAAAAACATGAAAGACAAATATGAGCAGTGTTTTGAGCAATAACTGTAAGACTTTTTTAATTTATCCCCTTTGACAATAATTAAGAAATCTTTTCCAAATCAGGAACAGACTATACTGTCTCCTCCAATCAGACAGACTTGTCTGATCTGGGCAAACAAACCATTACGCTGAGCATCAGCCCTGCAAACAGGTGCATCTTCAGCTGTGAGCATGTTGGAGTTTACACCAGCGCAAACCAGTGAGAGCAAAAATGTTCTCTACTGTGACAGCCCACAGACATACTGATAGATGATATGACCATTTGATATTAAAAGGTAGAGCATGCAGTTTAACAGCTGAGATTGATTACAATTAGATACAGCTGTAAATTAATTTACAGCATTTAAATCTTCATACAAACGACCACTTTTTTCCTTCCTAATACAAATTTTAAAGCCAAAATTAAGTGACTAAATTATGTTTATCCAGAGCAAAAGAGCACTGTAAGGTGAAGCTGTGCTGTTTACATAACTCTGAAATGATTACGTATGCTTTCTGCATAGAACCTGGCTTACCTGCAAAGAAGGTAATTGAGCCATTTGATTCAGGTGTGTTAGACCAAAGACACGTCTTAGGGTTTGTTCGATTTCAGTGGACTCCGAGGAATGCTATCTACCTGGACTGGGTCCTTCGAGGTTCATTAAAATAAGGGGGATGGAAGAGTTTGTCTATGGATTCAAACAGGTCCAGCCTTCTCCAGCTTTCACCTTTCAATTAACCAACGCTTATCCCCCACATATTTGACTCAATAATCATTCAATGAGCTATTTTCATTCATTTTAGATGGAACTATTCACACTATTTGATTATATTAAACTACACTTTCAATATTCACCACTGTTCGGTGCCATTTCCCTTTGTCTTCTGAGCACCAAACAGCCTCCTTACTTGGACTCGCAATGAATCATGGGATACCCAAGGCTACATAGGATACACCAGATCTGTCCTTCAAAAACGGGCAAAAAGGAGGCTGCATTTATCATCTGAATTTGAACTCGGTATTAGAGTTGGTTACCTCTGCTGTAAATGAAATGTCACCCAGGCATTGTGCCTCGTCATCCTCATTAAAACTCAGAGATTGCTCATGATGACATCTACTAACATTTTACATAAAGGGCTTTAAACAGTGGGAGTGCCATCATCAAAGGCTGTATTGATGATTGCTTTTCGTGCCACTTAGTCGTCCTTCTCTGTACTCAGGCCAGGGGGTGGATGCGTTAAAGTGTCTAAAATGATCACTTTGTTGTGCATCAGTGTGTGCCTATCTTTTTAGGGTGTTTGTTTGATGCTTTCTTGGTATCATCCAGAGAGGGTTCTGTGACATTGTTCCATAAGAGCGTTGCCATCAGGGTAGGGCAGTAATACATTCGTTTGCAAAAGTGTTTTCTCATTTTGCTCTCCTCTGTTGAGAACAAAAGGGACCAAGAGGTGGAGATAATGTTACTGGGCTCTCGTGGGGAAAGGTTATTTACTCTTCTCAGTCCACTGATAACACATGACAAGACACTTCACACCCCGTAAAGCCCGTTGCCTGCCAATAATGGTATTCTTTAATCAGCCCAAGGACATCAGAGAGCGAGAGGGCTGAACACATGAATGGACCTGCCTCAAAACCAATAAAGCTTTTTGCAGTGTGATTAAGAGAAAATGCAGCCAAAGAAACAATTGACAATAGTTTAAACTTCCTGATGTTGTCCCTGCATGTGGTCTAAAGTTAAATATGAAGCCGTCATCCTATCAGGACCTCCAATCCATGGCTTACAATGCTGCCATTTTGGATACGTCATGCTTAGATTGTAGATGAGATTCTCCTTGACAGGAAAGGAACAGGCACACTGACACAATAATCTGTTTAGAAGCTCATGCATCCCTTCGCACACACACAGATCTTATACTGTGTAGCTTTTGAAAGCCTTCCAACCCCTTATTTGTCTTGCTGCTATCAGGCTTTGACATTTAAAGTTAACAAGGTTATAGATTCCTGTCTCTTACGATGACCCGTGATGACCTGTTTCAATGTGAGAGAGGAGAGCCCTGAAATGCAGCACACTTGTTTGCTTATATTCTAGTTTATTTCATTTATATGAAACTAAACCTTTTTCTCTTTTTTTTATGCTTAAACCACAAATTGTTCACCAGGATTTAATGTGATGTGTCAATAATAGAGCACACAATTGAAAGGTTAAAATTGGTACTTGAATACTTCTATAACTAAAGTGGTAGAAGTGTGTATTTAGGCCAGTTTTTTAACTAAAATAAAAATGTACAATTTGGAATCTGGGTGTCTGGATGAGCTGCAGAGAGGCACAGACCAGATAGGAGAATTTGATTATTAAAAAAATTATAATTTATGCAAAAATAGCTAGAAGTCTTCTCTCTACTTTGATATGACTCATGTTGAGGACACAGCAAATGTAAAAGAAGATGCATTGGTGTAAGCTTTTCTTAAAGGTATTGTGGAGGATTTTCGCGAATTCTTTAAAAGACCCTCTCCACTTAAAAAAAACCAAACAAATGCACATGCACAGCCCTGTAACCGCTCCAGAGAGGGAACGCCTATTAAATGCGTGCAAGAGCATGCACAATCCCATTTCTCCCTGTCCATGCTCTGTTTAAAAGCTGCGGTTCTCATAGCTCGTACAATCTTACTGTGTCCGAACGTCCACCCTAACCCCTAAATCCCTCTATCACTATATAGAGTGAGGACTATATAGTGGACTTTATAGTGACCTCAGTTAACTGACCGTTTGGACAGGTGATCACTGCTTTTTGCTCCTTGTTGGTCACCTAACTCCTCCTCCACCGCGAGGTCCCTGCACCATCTTTATTAGTTGCCGCCGTCGGGATGTGACAGCCTATGACGAAAGCAGGCCGCTGTGACAGCAAATCCCATAATGCTTTGCAAAGAGAGCTCTCCGTTCAAAGCATTCTGAGATATATCTGCCTCTTCTAAGGCCTTTCTTTTCTTCTCAAAAACTTCGTAGACACTTTTTCTCTTACGACCCTCTGTCATTTTCAAAGAACGAGAGAAAGGTGAGGACCATTTATTTAAATGATCCACCCGTAGATAAAAGATCATCCTCTATACCTTTAAGTGAGGTCACAAAAGCTGCTCAAATTTTATATTTGCAGGCGCTTTCTAATCATTCTGAGCTGAAACTCTTCTGCAAAGAAGTAAACCAAGCTTGTTGGGGTGAGATGAATGGAAAGACTTTGTGAAGATCTTATAAATCTATTATCAAATATGCTCTACCCTTGTTGGACTCATAAAAATCTGCAACCAAATTCTTTTTTAGGTTTTTTTTTAGGCAAATGTCGGAAAGTTCCAGGTGTATTAGTATATTTAAAGGCACCGCATGTTTTCTTTTTCTCTCCGACTCAGAGGTTTATACAGGACATCAACTGATCTACTTTGTTTGTCAAATTCTGATCCAGTCATCGTGTTCGAGTTCAATTTGTCCCACTTTAACTCTCTTCCCTTCATGCATTTTTTATTAAGAATTTTTATTGTTTCAAAAAAATTATTGATTAGCAGAATTTAGGAACTTTCTGCCTTCTCTCTTAGACAGAAATAGCGCCCTACATCCATGAGGAGTTGTCCCTATTAATGTGGCCTGAGGGGTGGAAGCTTTTCTGGGATGGGACTTTTTATCTTATTACTGGATGCTGTGTTTTGATCTTAGAAGAATAATGTTGGTCTTTAAAGCTTTCTACAGACACATTTTATTATAAGTAAAACTTTGAAGCTTGTTTTTTAACCTTACATATAACCGATGCTCAATAATATATTTATCTACTAATCTGAGGGTTTATTCCCTTCAAGGATCATTGCACATGCAAGCTTCAAATAATGTGGCCCAACAAGCCTTGTATGCAGAGATGTAATGAGGCTAGACTGCATATTGAAAAAGTGTTTAAATAACCATAACATGGTTATGAAGGGCATTAAAATATTTCAGTAAAATAAGGACGGAACTGTTTTTCATTGCTTATATAACAGCTGCAGCCAAATACTACAAGCTATTCATTAAACTGTTTTGTTAGAGTTGAAATCACATTTCATTTTTTCCATCACTAAACAAAAACTAGCTAGACTCTATCTGTGTAATACCTAAAAAACAAAGACGGTGGAGCCTAATATTTCATTATGGATTGAAGCCATTTCCTTATCAACAATATATCCTGTTCCCAATGTTGTGTTGCACTCTAGCATAAATTATTGCCATGCTGATGCTCTGCAATGTTTTTTTACATGAGGGTGTGTTGCATGGCTGTTTTCCTTCCCCTTGTTTCCTGACTGACAGCTGCAGTTCAGGAAACTCCTGTTAAAAAGAGACATACACATACATTTACACACAGGCAAGCTTACTCCCTGTTTTTACATTTACTCATAAGAAACATTTTAAATAAGATTTTTAACTTGAGATTTTGGCCATTATTGCCATTTTTTACATTGATTTCTTGTTTATCTTTATCCTTTTTTTGTTTTGTGCCTTTCATCAATGTCTTCAGTGCTTTTTTTTTTTTGCTGGGTTTTATATACAATGCATGTTGTCATAGTTATACTTTATTTTAGCACATATTTTTTATGGTATTCAGTTGATAAAACCCAAGATTCAGTTCCTCAGAAAGTTGAAATATGATTAAAGACTTCTTAAAGAAATATTTAATAAAGAAAATTGTTGCAAATGTAAAAGCATTTTACTGTACTGTACAGGATTTGCACTCATTCTTGGCTGTGGCTCTTTGGGTCATAAATTACTCCATCAATGCTGTAGAGCATGGAAGTTGTCAGCCTGTGGTTCTGCTGTGGTGTCAATGAAACCTACTTAGCTTTAATAGCGACTTACACTAAGCACTAAGTTGTTTTTCTTTGTTCATATTGACAATACTTTATAGTTCTGGGTGTGGCACAGGTCAGTTAAATGCCCTACTTGGAAATGTGAAGGAAATCCAAATCCTTCTGAAAAATGTATTTAGCTTCTCTGTATAAAAATCGACCCCTTACAACAAGACTATTCCCATCAAACCAACCTTCTATAATTTCTCTTAAATTCAGAACTCCGCTTCATTACTTTTCTTTCTTCAGACAATAGTATTAGAAAACAGCTTTTTTCCTATTGATCAAGGAGACTCTGCTTTCTGTCTTGAAGGTTTATTTATCGATTAATGAATATTAATTATTCCTTGTGATTTGGGTGAACTTACGTTCTGAAGAAAGCAGTAAGTACCTGTAGTTTAATTTATAAAGCTTACATACACTCAAAACAGGGCCTCAAACTTGGATATGCTGACTTCTGTGCAAACGTTATGATGTAAAAAAAAAAAAAAAAAACTTGGCATGAAAAAATTTAGTCTCAAATCTGACCCATTCATATTGGGTATGCAGATTTTAGAAAGGAGGGAACAATTTGCTACTCAGTTGGTGACTGTGGAGCCAGATTGCTTCATAATTTCTCAAATTTTTGTCCCTTCATATGAAACTCGTACGAGTTTTATCAGATCGGAAACTGCAGTTTGATAAATGCCAACACTGCTAAGCAGAGCTGTCACAGATGATAAAGACCAGCTTAAATTCAATATTTAAATCCGTACATATTTTAAAGTTTCCTTCTGATCAGATTCCTCTCCTTGTTGACCTATGGGGTCGGTCATACCACTGATCAATATAGAAATGGAATAAAGTGTGAGGAATTCACACTGATTCCTGTAAACATTTAAATACCATTGAACCACTGTTGAGCCATGGATGCTGTGACTGCTAGTTAATTTGTACATGGAACTATTTGGTGGGATTGCTGACGTTTCCTAACTGGTTCAAGGGGCAGACTGAACTTCCTAGAGCAGGGGTCTGCAACCTTTAAAATACAAAGAGCCATTCTTGCACCTAGTCTGGCTGAGTAAAAGTCATTTAGAACCACAAATATCACATAATCTTTTAATAAAAGACAGTTTATCTTTGTTGAATATCTGTTATAGAGAATCCGTTATCATTTTAAACAACCAAAAATTTATTTTAATTTTTAGCTTTTAAAGGAGGAAAAACATAAAATGTTTCATAAAGACATAGCATGGATTTTCTTCAATAGGGTGTTGTTCTGTTATTTTTTTTAAAAACCCTATACATGTCCTAAGACTCGTATTTGTATTATACATTACTAGGTTCTTTATTTTTAGGCCAATATTAAGAGCTTTTGTAGAGGTTCAAAAGAATCGCTTAATCTCCTTAGCCCCAGGTTGCAGACCCCTGCCCTAGAGAATTGCTTTTGGATTCATGTGATGAATAGGTCCACTATTAAAGAGACCAACCCACTGGACCCACACCATACCAGTTGATCAAAGGTGTTAAACAAGGTCAGTGAGCATAACTCTAATGTGAAAAAGTCTAGCTGGGTCAACCGCTCTAAATAAACTAAATTACGTATAAATAAAAGATATCTTGCAATTTAGATTCAGATTGACTCTTTGGTTTACATAATACACATCAAAATATAAACAGGATCGTAACTCACATAATGGACGAAAACATGTAGGCTAAATTAAACATGTACTTATAATGCCTAACCCTCCAGTGAAAAAAATCGTCCGGGTTAGCCTTAAAAATCACAATGTCAATTATGTTCCAAATTTTCATCGCTTCATTGTCGTCGCCCCTTTCTGTTATTCTAGCAGAAAAAAACGCTGCTGCATTATGGGTACTCCTGGCGCAGAGAGTCAAGCATAGTAAAGTCCTGTATGCTGCATTGTGATTGGTCAGGCCTGTTTACCAGAGTGAATTACGCTCTATGTAATTCAGCCTGGCTGGCCAGGCTACAGCTAAAGTGTCCTTTAGCCTCCAGGTGTAGGTGAACAGCTGAGTCTTGTCTGGAGGAGTTGGCCCTCCTTTGTAGCAGTTGCTTGGTCTCTCCAATGTACATGTATGTGCACTCTTCAATGCACTGAATGGCTTAAACCATGTTGCTGGTCTTGTTTCTAGGTGTCTTATCTTTGGGGAGAACCAGTTTTAGTCTCAGGGTGTTTCATTTGAGGATAAGAATGTCCATATTCTGGCCAAAGAAGACAGATGGTTTGAGAGAGGGGTTAATGAAGCCATCTTTGTTAATCTCGAATAAACATCTCTCAACAGAGGAGGTGGTCTTGGACATAACTGGTAATCTACTTACAAAGCAGTTTTAAGAGCAATACCCAGAAGATTCACCTCTCAGCTACCCTTACTTGACACTTGAAAAGTGACGGAAACCACTCGGACGATTGATCAGAAGCCCCCTAACAACCATTAACACCCCCGAGGTGAACTCCATGGCCCATCCAGTAGGACGGATCAGAGCCAACCTTTTGTTTGTTTCCATCTAATTCCTTTGTTTCACCTACAGGATATTAATCTCAGTGCTACCATCAGAACGGAAGAATCCTCTTGGATGAGAGGATGTGAATTTCACATCCAGTTGCCTATATTGAGCTTTTCAAGCTTGACCATGACCTGGATGCCTGAGAATCATCACAGACATGTTCATTATGGCTATAATTTTAGCAAATTTGGTTTGAAGTACACTAGTTTGTGTTTTCCAGTTTAATTTTTCATCAACATAAATACTCAGATATTTGTGATAAGTCACTCTTTCTAATATTAATTTTAATATCAATACATTTTTTTATTTTACATTACCAAATATAATACAATTTGTTTTGCTTAGATTAACTGAAAGTCTATTATTAATAGTATTCTCAGAGTCTATACCCTGCATTTACACGCAGTGATGTCTGTCCTTCATATAGCTTTTTAACCATGCAATCGCGGATCCTCTGACACAATTTTTTTCCCATTTTCTTGGTGGTCAATGGTACTGAGATCTAAAAAACACCAGCTGTACATTCTTTTCTTGTCTATTGCTGTGGATATGCCACCTGCAAATTCCATTATTGCCACTGACATGGAGCTTTTGGATCTGAAGCCATACTGTTGGTCACTAAGCAAATTTAATTTATCAATGAAATTGTCAAGTCTATTTACAAAAGCTTTCCTAAGGTTTTAGAAAATGTAAAATATATGAATGAATTATGGACAGAAATAATGTTTGATGTGGTTGAAAAATGGACAAGTCTTCATGCGGCAGTCAGTTTATTAAATTTGTTATCCCAGTCAGCGATAAGTGCAACGCTGCCTGGATGTCCTTGTTAATCTGATCAGACTCTGAAGGTGTCATTAATAATGCTTAATTTTATTTACTGTGGCTGCAAACCCTATTTATCTGACTCTCCACCTCACTTTCTAACCACCATTTTCTACATTATTAAACTTATTACACTTGCCATGGTAATCATTAAACAACATTGATCGTTTGGATCATTTAGATACACAATTATATTCATGCAGAGTTTTGCATGGCTTTATGTAGGCTGAACAGAGGTGGAGCTTCAGTTGCATTTGATTTTGTGTATGAGTTTAGTTTTATAAATCAGGATTCCACTAAATATTCTATGAATGAGACCCTTTCCACCCTAAAGTGCCTGAGCATGACCCTAAGCTGCTCACTGCTCTCTTAAAGATAGTCTAAATGCAAAAGGTACATTTGCTATGGAAGTTAATTATCCTTATTCTTATGCAATGTTCTAAATTCTTTTTAAAACATTTACGAGGATTAACCTTTTCAATATATAATTCTGCAGTAAATCTGTGAGTTTCACTCTTACAATTGAGTTACTGAAAATAATTCCTGAATAATGTGCTTATTTAATCTATTTACCCTTGACTGAGTTATTTCTTTATAGATATCTAGACAAAGGCCAGAGACGTGTGAATTGAGCAGCTAATTAATGATTTAAACCTATAAGCAGAAGTCAATATGTGCTTCACGGTTGATGCAGAATGAGATTTGATTAGTGAAGTAATGAAATGACCCAGTGTTGTGCTTATTTCTTTCTCTCTGATTCTGAAAATCAGAGCGAGTCCTTGTGACTGGGTTAAAAATGGAGCCCATGAGAAGCTCCTTGTTGCTCCCCATTGTGTGTCCTCGTCTGCTGTGCCATTCTGCATCACTGGTGCAAAGAATTAGTTCGTTGTTCCTGCCTTTGAGCACCCTAGTTTCTTATCCTAGAATCTCATCCACCTGGCCCATTGACACAGCTACAGTGAAGCGATCCACCTACTCCCCCACACACTTCATGCATAGGTGTTTAAGTGTGTAGGTGGACAGAGTTTTATGATCATTTGTTAATTTCTTTGTCATTTCATTTGTGTGTTTACCTATGCATTTTGCTTTCCTTTTAAATCCCAACCATTTGTCCTATATTTTTTGGTTTCATATTTTTTGGTGTGCACGTGTTGTATAGCCCTGCGGTGGTTCAAAACAGGCAGCTGCAGGTCTGTCTGGAGTGCTTAGCACAGGCAACGCTCTGTGCTGGAGGCTGCGGCTCTACCTGCTGCTGAATTATGTGTCTGACCATGAAGTCACCTGTAGCTACCTGAGCTGACAACAAACAGATGGCTTAAGTTGTCACAACAAAATAATGTTGACTGAGTGGAGGAAAATGCAGGGTCAGCCTGCTTTTACTTGGTGAAGGTTAGAACATGCAACACCGCCATCCTAGACTGCATCCAATGCAAATTGTATCTTAGGAAGAAAAATGCAACTATAAGCAGGTATTTAGCTTCAATTCTTTGATCAATTTGTTTTCTACACCAATCTAGGGTTCAGTATATGTCAGTATATTGAATTTTCTACAGCTATAATTCCTCCTACTTTTTCTGCTGCAGCAGAAAAGTTATCTTCTCTTCAATATTTGATGTTACCTTTTTCTGCTTGGCTATATTAAGATTTTATAACAATCTGAATTAATTTAACCATAGTTCTGTATGTCAATTTCTACTGTTACAGACATAAATAGCCTCTGTTTGTTTACCCCAAAATGACCAACGTATATTTATATATGTATTTGGGGCCTCAGACAAACAAACCCCTGTGGAATCTCACAAGTAATGTCTTCCAGGAAAAAGCCTCCCCAAATGCACAGAAACCCTGTACGAACTATCATCCCGATAAGTTAATAGAAGGGAAAACATGCATGTGGAAAACATTGCCTGGGGCCTGAAATTTGTCGAGTCCGTTGACACAAACCCAAACTTTTTTTTTTTACCCATGTTGACATACCATGCATGGCAAAGTGCTCATACCCCTTACATTTTGTGAAGTTAGAACCAAAAACCTAATTTAATGTTATAGACCATGTAGTTGTCCAAATATGAAAAGTGTAGTGTGCATTTGCTTTTGGTAAAGCATTCCCTCATGTAAAAACTGAGTGTAACACAACTGCACATCTACTTAGACATGGCTGTCCAACTAATTGACAGCAAAAGGCAAGAGGGGTGCAGCCAGGGGAATCTTGCTGATTTGAAGATGAGACGTTATGCTCAAAAAATTCTGCAAACAATCAAGGGATATATCTATATTTTTGCAAGATGATATGCTTGTAAATTTTACATTGAATAACTTAAATCTCGTATTGTGGAACAACTTGAGATCAAGGTGATTAGAGAAAGAAATTGACCTCATGGAGGGAAAGAAAAGTAGCAGTTAAATTAAAGTGATGTATTCAAATGATCACTTTGAGCCGAGGCTTACTGGAACGTTTCTGTCATTTCCATCAACATTTTATGTGTCTGAACAATCTGTTTTATATTTAAAAAAATTAAAATTAAAAAGAAATTTGGAGAAAAAAAAGATACAGACACAAGGTTTGTATGCCTTCATAATAATATAGAAAAAATGAGTCATGCTTTTGACCTTGAAATTGTGAACAACTGAGCTTTATATTCAGCACTTTTTTCTTTAAGACATGCATAAGTACATAACTGAGGGAATTCACAAATCCTAGTGTAACCTTAAGCTTCCTCAATACACAACTAACGCCCACTCTGGCCTAATCTTTTTGTCACCACTCCAGGCATGAGGACCTACCTCATCTCTGGAAGAAAAGTGGAGGCTCACTGTAACTGCACCCAGATGGGGGATGCTGATCCCCAGTGCCAGATGCCTGGTTTGCACATGCCTGATGCAGCCTGTACCCTTCCCTCAGACAAAACCAAGGTGAGTAAGTAACATTCTCTGAAATAACAGGAGATGTAGTTGAAGGTGTATTGTTTATAGCTGCACAGCTACACCGCCTGAGGAAGAGCATTGTGTGTAACTACAACCCCTTTTGCTGTATGTGGGTGTATCAGAAGCTTGCATAAACATTTTTTCATGCAGAGAGGTTGTCTTTGATTTGACTTTTTGCCCAATACTATCATGATGCCTCATATTTTTATTTATCTTGTAAGTACATTAATATAACCCTGTGGATCCTGTATCGTAGGAGTATATCACTTTTGCTGCCCCTACGAGGGTTTAGCTTTAAATTTATTTTACTCATACTCACTTTTGTTCCAGGCTAGTCAGAATTTTACTAAGAGACCACATTTTGTATAATAATGCTTTACAATTACAAAAAAGGTATTTGTTTTTAAAAATAATTACTTTTTAACCGGAAATCTCAATGCATCTTCCTTTATAAAAACAATGTATATTTGGGGATAAACTGTTCAAAGCTAGTTTTTGTAATGTAATACAAACCAAGCCAAAATAAATCTTTTCTAAAATGTTTTTATGCTTACTGTGGCCATCACCCCTTAAAGCAATATCAAGCTGAAACATTGTCTGTGAATAAATGTGCTGGCCATCATACCAATGCTTTAGACCTATGCAATAGATAAAATTCCAGCCATTGCTGCATTAATAGCATATGCATAATCACAACTGCTAATACAGTGGAAACAGTAGATTAATATGTATGTGTTCATGCAAATATTTATTAGGGATGCACGATATTGGGATTTTGGCCGATATCCGATATGCCGATATTTTAAAACTCATGTAGCTGATAACCGATATCGATACCGATGTTAAAGCTGGACAAAAATAAGTAGTCATTGAAAATAGCAGTTTTGTTATCCATTTCTGACACTTTGAAAAATAATATACTCAAATATATTTTCATATGCTGATATCAAATCGATTTTTAAAAACGTGGTATCGATCTATTTTACTTTCAAAATCTCGTGAAATATTTTTTTAAGTGCTTTAAATTTAAAGCACTGGGCTTCCTTTTCTCGCCTTTCTATTGGAAGATTTTTGACCAACACTGGCTTGCATTTGAACCGTTAATAAATTCTTTCACCTAACCATGATGCTGCCACCAATTTGCTTTACTATGGGTATGGTGTTCTTTCAGTAATGTTTTTTTTTTTTTTTTTTTTTGCTTCATCTCTTTTCCTCAGTAAAATATACTAAAAACAGAAAAGAAAAAAAGAAACCTTGGTGTTATCTGACCAGGATACCTTTACCCACACGATTTGAGAGACCTCAAGTGTTTATTTTCTGGAGAAAGGTGAAAAAAGCCAAAGCCAAAGTAAATGACTCTACTGCAGTTTTGATGCAGTGACACATGGGCATATAGGATTTTCCTGGTTGGTCTTTGGTTCAGGGCATGGAGGTGTTATCCCCTCTGGTAGATTGTTCTGCGGCGCCACAGTCCCATTGCCTTCTTTCCCTCCTCCGTTCCAGCCAGGCTGATCTGCTCACTGTACATTACAATTAAAAAACTGTAGGCCCAGATTTGTTGCTCGCTAGCTCTATAAGTTGAGAGGTGCAGCAACCCTTTTAAACACTTCTGACTTGTAGCCCAGTAATGATGTTAAGATGCTGGATAATTATAAAATGATATATGCTGTAGTAGAAAAGAGCCTGTTTCTGCAAAGGTTGAGTTATCAACAGTGTAGGCTTACATTTACAGTCGCTTTCCAAACCCCCTTTATTTTGTCATTGTTATTTTGCTTAGAATTCAAAAAACTACATGTCTCTGTTAGATTGCCTTCTAGGCTATATGCTGATCAGTATGTGGGCCCTACGAGCTTTAAAACTATCAGATTAACACTCTAACTATGTGCATATATAGTTTTATGCCCAGATTTGAATTAAGTTGACATCTTTAGTTAAAAGTGAGTTAATTCTACACAACCTTTATTGTGCAAGTGCTTTATTTTCTGATTTTGTTTTATTATTATATAAACTATTATTCTGTTTAATGAATCATCCTCCACTTCTCAAGGAGAAAATCAGGTTTTATAAGCAATTTCCTTCAATGATACTTTTATACTTTAATGTTTTTACTTTTTCATTCTCAATACTGATATTTAATTGCTCAAAAATTATTATGTGCACTAATATATAATGACTGTTAACAGAGACAAGAAAATCGGGACAACAATGTATGAACAGTTACTCAAATAATATATACCTCTATGTATCATCAAATCAATATTGAAACATTTAAGTCAATTTTAAATTGAATTGTGGCCAATGAATTGAAATTGAATTAAATTGTGAGATTCCTTCTGCAGACAATTGCTTTGCTGTGATCAAGAGGATACAGGGGAAAGCCTTCCTAAATGATCAAGCTATGTTTAGGGTTATTCCAAGACACTTAATGATGGCAGATTGCAGCAGCTAAGGTTAAACATTAAATTTAAAGTGGCTGATATTTATTTCTCTGCTTTTGAAAGAGTCCTGTTTGGTTTTTAATCATGTTATAAAGTGTTTTGGTCACATGATTCACAAAACATCTTATCTTCAGATGACAAAATATGAAATTAAACAAGGTTGTTTTTTTATTTATATATTTCTGTATCCACTAAGTGTAGTAAGTAAACAAATTTTGAATAAAATGGACGTTAAGAGGCTAGGGTAATGGTTTCTTCAAGCTCGTCTATTCTAGCCTTCCGTCTTCTCTGTAGCTTTTAATATGATAAGGGATCTTTGAAAAAGTCACGTGATTATATGTACGTGGTAAAATCTTTTTCAGCCAGGTGTGAAGGCATTTTGTTTGGAAGCTTGCTTGTACATGAGAGGACTCAGTGTCTTATCTCTCCCATTTGGCAGATTCCCATTACATCACTCTTAACGCTGTATCTCAGGTCAGCCTTGGCACATAGATCTACCATGCCTAGATCAGGCTCATGGAAAGAGGCTGGAAGCCAGAAAAAAAACAAAAAACATCCCATAGCTCTTTAGTAATGATTCCAAACCTACATCTGTAAAGCAAGCATGTTTCATCCAGCGGGTGGCACATTTTGTAGCACTGTTGTTGAAAGTTCAAGGTTCGATTCCTAGCCTAGTTTCTTTCTGCAGTGACTTTGCATGTTTTACCTGTGCATGCATAGGTTTTTTTTTAATATTTTCCTCCTACAGTCCAAACATGACTCTTAGATTTACTGGCATCTCTAAATTTTGTGTGTATGTGTGCATAGTTGTATGTCTCTACCCTGTGATAGACTGGCGACATCTGCAGGGTGTACCCTGCCTTTAGCACATAGACTGCTGGAGATACCACCCCACCATGACGCCTACTAGTGTTAGCATTTACATTAAGTTTTCCTATGACTCTGATACCCACATAAAGACGCTCCATTGCCTCTTTTCCTAAAAAAGTGGGTTCTAATGGAATCCCTTTTTTTTTTTAGGAATCCTTCCAAACCAGATGTGTTAAGCTGTAAAAAAAAAAAAAAATGTCAGTAGCTTTTACCATTTTTTTTAACAGCACCATTTTACATGATTCATTCACTAAACCCACAATTTCCATGAGGACACAAGTGTTAAAAATATTAATCTTGTGCCTTTTCATTCTGCCTCGTTTCTGTGTGGATGGCACCTTTGTTGCCTAATGTGTTAAAACTCTTGTGATTTCTTCTGCTAACCTTTTCAGTTTTACTTAACACACTTTACCAATGACCTCATCTTTGTGTTTCCAATCTCTGGACAGTCCCCCTGTCTGTCCTGTGGTGTGACCCTAACAGATGAGGATCAGGTTGTTGAAGAGGAAAAGGTACATAATGGCTGCCATGATGACAAACCCAATAACGGCAAGGTGAGAAAGTGAGCCATATATGCAAGCTTCTATAAAATAAAATTAGAATTTAAGCAGTCCTGTGTGTTTGTACTTTGTATTGAAAGCTGCATAAAATATTGAGCACAAGATTTAAACTCTTGCCTTTAAATAGATATGACTTTTTATGCCCCTTTTATGCCATTACATAAAACCTTCAAAAAGCAAAGCTGTGCTTCTGTCATTGGATTTTTAGACCTCTCTCTCTCTGACCTCCCCTTTCATTTAGGACTCTTCAAATCTGAAGTGTTCCCCTGCGGTATCGGCTGGCCGCAGCCCCAAGACGGTGAATGGCCTGCTCAGTCCTCAGCTCGAGGCCTTGAATAACAGCCAGACCTCGCTCTGTGAGATGCTGCAGGAAAAAGAGAAGAAGACTTGGAGTGGAGGAGCCATGGGCATGGATCACTCTGCACTCATCCCGCTGAGATCCAAGAACTTCCGGGAAAGGAGTGATGCTCACTTTGTGGATGTCATCAAAGAGGATAGGTAATCATTACCCTATCTGTCCCTTTTATTTGAAAACTCCTGTTGCAGAGGGGTAGGAGTCGGTTCTCTATAGGACAATGGTCTTTGTAAAAGTGTTTATTCCACATTAACTTCTCCCTACTTTTAAAATAAAGCCACTAACTTCAAGTTAAACTAGGTAGACAGACAGTGAAGCTTGATTTTGCATTTTTACAGAGAGTGAAAATGCTTTGCCAAGCTGTTCTTCTTTCCACAGCTTCATTAAGACTAAAGCTGTAGTGCACGATTAATAGTTATGCTAAAATATTTTCCCACCTGATCTGACTGATCCTCACAACTCCATAAAAGTTATGATTACCCTTATAGTCTCTTTTCCTATTAATGCTCTCTTTTCCTGGTGTATTGAAGGGAAGATTCACCCTCTCTATTTATAGATGAGTGATTAAACAGCATTGTTCAAAGGTTTTATTATGTACCAGACATATCCATGGGTAAAATTTTATATTAGATCAGGTGTTTTATTGATTACTGCAACTTAAGATTTTATTAAGATTATTATGGGGTTTTTTTTCGGTAAATGATATTTCTTCTGAGTATTAGTCAGAGCATCAACAAACCAATTTGACTTTAATCATATTATTTTACCCAGCGTGCACTGTGGCTACGGCGCCAAGTACTGGGTTAGTACAACTAATTGGGCTTGTGGAAAATCACAATTATTGTAATAAAAATTATAGTTTCAAAACAAAAAAATTTGTAAAGCATCTTATATTTCTAAATAGCATTTTGCATCATATATTTCCTCAACAAAAACAAGAACCTCTCTCCAGTCTGTCCCATAGTGTATTTGTTTTGATGAGCCCAGTGTAACTAAGTACTGAGTAAAGATACACTACAGGCCACACAGTACTTGTGGCACGTGCCTCTAAATGGATAGCGCCGCTCCTGATCTCACCTTTTAGCTTAAATGTGTCTCGAGCATTTAGTCAGTCTTCCCCATTGGCTAATGCTGCTTGTGAAGTTTGAGCTTCTCTTCCTTCTAGTAAAGAGTACTGCTGTGATTAATCACCTCTGATCCCATTCATTGGAGCCCTTTTGGAGGAGGTAAACCTCAGATCGCTTTAGACGATCATCTGAATCGCCTAAAGCATGCGCTGCAAAAAATTTTAATCTAAATAAGAATTTTTTTCTTAAAATAAGTGCATTGAGGAGGTAATTGAGACAGTATGCCAATGGAACGAGACAATTTACATTTTAAAAAAAGAAAAAAACAGTTGCATTTTTTTTATTTCAGGGGTATAATATCTAATTTTATTTCAAGAGTAAAATTACTCATTCTATTTGCAAATCATCTTATTTACCTACTTAGATCAAGAGTATATACACTTGATTTAAGAAATGTTTACTTATTATTAGATCATTTTTGCTGTGTGAATGTACAGGAAGTAATTTGCTTCAAAGCTATGTGTTTCTCTGGGTGTAAATCTAAAAAAATATCAATAAATTAGCTAAAAGCGTTCATTTATGGAGGTCTGGCAGGATGGGGAATGTGGGTAGTCCCAGTTTGTGCCATAGCTGGAGAAGAATCCCGGTGTGCTGAATAGTAAAATTTAAAAGCGATTAGTAGTGTGCACTGTTGCACACAGGCCCACTTAAAGCACCGTTTATAACCTAACCCTACTGACTGACTCTACTTACTGCTCTGTAGATTTTAATCCAGGGGATCACAGTAAAATTACTTTGAATACTCATAATTTCACCCACAATTTCAATATTTTTTCATTCAAACACAATCTCCATTAAAAATGAAATAACAGTTTTTAGGTGTCTTTATGGCAAAATGTAAAACAATAAAAAATGCTCATATTTTAGTCAGAATTGTACATATTTTTTTATTCTTCATATTTTCTTTTCCTTCATATTTTTTCTCTGCAACTCTAACAGTCTTATGAAGGACTATTTCTACAACCCTCCCTTACACAAGCTGAGCCTCACTTTCCTGGAGAGGAGCCTGGAGTCGGCCTACCGAAGCAGCTACCAGGAGGAGGTGTGTTTATATGATGTAATGCTCTATCTGCCTAAATTTGACTGAAAGTGAGAAATGCATTTAATTAATTTTGTGAGTGCTGTGTTCTTCTGCTGCAAAATGCTGTTTTTACCCTTTGTTTCTTTGTTTACAAGAATCTCCTGCTGATTCTAAAGTAGATTCTTTTTTCATAATATGCTATAACCCTTTTTTGCTGTTTTTTAAGTTTAGGATGCTATTAGGTTACATTTGTGTGTGTTTACCTGTTGGAGTTTTTCCCTACCAGAATCTGGTCTGACAAGCCTGTTAGCACCACATTATCACCAGACTGGTCAGACTGCGGCAAAGAGAAATGACTGCAGGACCTTGAAATTTGTTATGAGCTGGGCTATCACGCCCTCTACTGGTTTCACTTTATAAGTGTGGTTATGATTGCATGAGTTCAGCTGTTTGTGTCAAATGTGGGAACCTTTGTTGATTATTCTGTATGAATTGTTTTTCCCTCACAGGTGGAGAACCAAGCAGCAGTTCAGACATTTGCCAGCCCGACTTTCAGTTCCTTCCTGGATATGCTGCTGTGCTGTTTGGTTGTTCTGGCGCTCTCTCTTGCCTGTTTCCTGAGACCTCTGGTTACCCATCAGAGTCCATCAACGCCAGCTCTCATTTTGACATCTGTAGCCGCCCTCTTGGAGGCTGTTGCTCTACTGTTTGCTATTCGGTGAGATACTAAATGCATATCAGAGGTGTTCAACCGTGAGGCTGTGGGTTGCATTTAGATACTGAAAGGACAAATTAACAGGTGCAGCGATATAAAGCTTTGTATTTCCATTGATGTAAGACAATATTGATGCAGAAATATTCTGCAAATATTGGAGCTTACTTAATTAATTTATAAATGGCAAAACTGACTGAAGGGATGTGATTGCCTCTGTAGAATGTACACTGTGAATCTCCTTAGAACATTTAAGAAACATACAGAATGGTTAGGTTATTTGTTTTGAAGAATTAGTTATTAATATAAATGCAAGAATGCAATTAAAGCACTTGCAACCTAGAAATTAATGTTTAAAAAAAACAAAGCCTTAAAATAAGTTCCTCCTGACACTTGATGGGAGGTCTTGCATGGAGGTCCCTTACCTCCCATGCAATAAGTCCACCCACTCATAATAATCTAGTCTCCCAAGGAATGCCGTTCTTAAATAGCATTATTATGAAACTTATGATAATGAGTTAGAAATAAAGAAAATTATTCTATTGATGCTGGTCTTGTGGCATATACAAATACAAATAACCAATGCCTACAAAAACGATCTAGTAATAAGTAAAAATTTCTTAAATAAAGTATATTTACCCTTAATTGATGATTTGCCAATTAAATTTGTATTTTTACTCTTAAAATAAGATAATTAGATATAATGCGCTTGTTATAAAACAATGCAGTTGCTTAGTCTTAATTAAAATGTCAGTTGTCTTGATCTATTGGCAAAGTGTCTCACCTCCTCAATTCAAGACAAAAATATTTTTATTTTAGTGAAACATGACTTATTTAGTTCATTGTTTTGCAGCTTATGTCTAGCAGTTTTTGGAGGAGAGGCTGGTTGTACTACTGTCACGCTTACAGTGCATCACTGGGCGACTGGAAGACAAACAGGATACACAAACCAGCTTACTGACTTTGAAATACTATTTATGAACCAATCACAGTTGTGTTTTTTCTGACTATGGGAGAAAATCAGAACATCTGGAAAACAGACTACACAGCAAATAGATGCTAACTCATGGCAAAACCCAGCACCCTGTTTTAGTGAGGCTCTTCTGCTAACAACTATGCCAACATGCATTCTGTATTCCAGCCATCAGTTATTTATCAGTTCTCTTTCCCTTTCTTTTCCCTCTTCAGTATGGCCTTCTATCTGGACAGTGTGCTGAGCTGCACTCGGGTGTTGATGAGGGCCGTCTCTGGCTGGATACTTCGCCACTTTGTCGGCGCTGTTCTAGTATCACTGCCTGTCCTTGCAGTTTTCCCCCATTTCACCTGTGACATGTATAACTCAATCCAGGTAGAATTCAATTTTCCTAACTTTTTCATATCATTCTAAATTAAAGGTATAGAGGACAATCTTTTATTTCCGGGTGGATCATCTAAATAAGTGGTCCTCCTAATTAGCAATCATTCTGGTGATATGTTTACGTAAGGCCGTACTTTGTGCTCGTTCCCTGTTAGCTATCTTTTTCTGTGCATGCGCACTTTCAGGCGTATATCTGTGATGAGCTACATTTTCCGCCAGTCATGGCAGCTCACCTTTCTCTCTGCGGTTCTTTGAAAATGGCCAAGGGTCGTAAGAGAAAAAGTGTCTACGAAGTGTATGCTGTATGTGGATACAGTAAGCTTGTATGAGCTGTGAGAACAGCACATTTTAAACTGGGCATGCATGAGGAGAAATGGGCTTGTGCATGGTCTTGCAGCGCATTTTTTTCTTGATTAGGCTTGTGTGAAATATTTTCATTTTAAGATGGCTTTGAGTAAAAATACAAAAGTTTACCAATAATACCAGCGTTTTTCAGGGCTGATATCCTGAAAAATTGTTACATGCTTAGTATTTAATTGAATAATTTAATTGAATAATTTGCATTGTTTATCTTGCCAACACATATTAGTGCATCGGCTCATTAAAGTTTGACCAATCTGGTCCCTTCAGACTGTGGTCGACTTTTTTTTTCTACCAATTAAAATTCAGCATCATTGGCACTCTGGACCTGGCACTCCCCACCGTCGCTGCAAGTGGATAAATGCATCATCTCATGAGCTCAATCTGATATTTTGCTTAGAAACAGGAGATGTGAATGTTGCCTCTGTATATAGAAGAAAGGGGGAAAAAATGAGAGAAAAAGCAAAAAAAGAAGACATGAGTACAGCAGAGAGGATTAAAAAAAAAAAAGTCACCCTTGTCCCAAGTCTTGTGTCTACCAGGCTTAAGCAACAGGTGGAGGACGATATGGTCCTCAGCTTTTAAACTGTAACCCTTTAAAGCTTAGGTATCACTGGATTCTGGTACCCAGCTCAAGCTTAATTGTATAACTAAAACTCTATATATACTAAGTAGTGTCTTTCAAAAGTATTTGCCCCCCTTGAACTTTTTGATCTTTTGCCCCCCTTTTTTTATTAAATAAAAAACTGAAGAGTGGGGTATGTAAAATTAATCGGCCCCTTTATCTTCAGTGCAGCAAACTCTCTCGAGAAGTACAGTGAGGATCTCTGAATGATCCAATGTTGACCTGAATGGCTGATGATTATAAATTGAATCCACCTGTGTGTAATCAAGTCTCCATATAAATGCACCTGCTCTGTGATAGTCTCAGAGGTCCGTTTAAAGCACAGAGAGCATCATAGAACAAGGAACACACCAGGCAGCTCCGAGATGTGAAGAAGTTTAAAGCTGGATTTGGATACTAAAACATTTCCCAAGTTTTAAACATCCTAATGAGCACTGTGCAAGTGATAGTATAGAAATGGAAGGAGTATTAGATCAATGCAAATCTATGAAGACCTGTCGTCCCTCTAAACGCTCAGCTCAGACAAGGAGAAGACTGATCAGAGATGCAGCCAAGAGGCCCTTGATCACTGTGGATCAACTGCAGAGATCTACAGCTGAGGTGGGAGAATCTGCACATAGGACAACAATCTCTCGTATACGTCACAAATCTGGCCTTTATGGAAGGGTGGAAAGAAGAAAGCCATTTCTTAAAGATATCCATAAAAAGTCTTGTTTAAAGTTTGCGACAAGCCACCAGGGAGACACAGCAAACATGTGGGAGACTGTTCTCTGGTCAGATGAAACCAAAATCAAACTTTTTGGCAGCAATGCAAAATGTTATGTTTGGCATAAAAGAAACACACCATCCCCACTGTCAAACATGTGGGTTGCAGCATCATGGCTTGAGCCGGTATTTTTTCCAGCAGGGACCCAGATGATGTTTAAAATTGATGGGAGGATGGATGGGGCTAAATACAGGACTATTCTGGAAGAAAACCTGTTGTAGTCTGCAAAAGGCCTGAGACTGGAGACTGGATATGATGGGAATTTATGCTGCAATGAGACAATGATCCAAAACATAAAGCAAAATCTACAATGGAATGGTTCACAAATAAACATATCTAGGTGTTAGAATGGCCAAGTCAAAGTCCAGACCTGAACCTAATCGAAGATCTATAGAAAGAACTTGCTGTAATTGCAGCATAAGGGGGCACTACAAAGTATTAACTCAAAGGGGTTGAATCATTTTGTTAAAAAAGTTTAAAATATCCATTACGTTTTGTTCCACTTCGTGATTGTGTCCCACTTGGTGATTCTTCACAAAATACTTTATCTTTATGTTTTAAGCCTGAAATGTGGCAAAAAGTCCAAAAGGTCAAGGGGGCCGAATACTTTCGCAAGGCAATGTATATGCTAACACTGTTTTTATTACTATCCAATTTAAAGGCAGAAAAAAAAGTATCTTTCCTTCAGTTTAATTTGATGTATTTTTCTCCCCAGTTTACTATGTTCATCTGCTGTGCGATCATTATCGCCATCATACAGTACTGTAACTTCTGCCATCTCAGCTACTGGATGCGGTCCACAATAGCCACACTGGTGGGGCTGGCAATGCTTTCTCTGCTCTGCTGCCCCCCCTGCAGGTAGGAGAAAACTAAAAAATAAAAAAATCATGGGAAATGTCACATTTTGTGTTGCTCAAAAAACTTAAAGTGAATTTGTAAAGTTGTTTTTCATACTTCAAAAAGATGCCTTTGAGTTGGAGCTGCATATGCATGCATTTACATATTATTAGTTATACTTTATTAAACATAATTATAACCTTACTTATTTCATATGTTTATACTGCTATGCTTCATTATTGGTCCAGGCTGTGACCTATTTGGTTGCAATTCTAAAACTATGACTTGATCAGTTTTTGTTTAATTGATCTTTTTTTTTTTTCTTTTCAAATTTTACTGGCATACTGATAGTTGAAGTACAGTAATATGTCATGGCAGAGACAATTATATGCTCTAATTTTCTTTAAAGGTCAAAAGGAAGCTTTCAGTACTATAGCTGTTAGAAATCAGCAAAAACCATAAGCAAATCAAACTGATGAATATTGACTTTATGAAATCACAATCTTTAAAGGATCTCATTGGTAGCCTGTCAGCTTAGAACGACTTCCTGTGACATCCAACCCCCAACTGTCATCCTCAAAGTGGGCCTAACCATGTTGAAATAAGCATTTTACCCTCTTTTTAACTTTTTATCACCAGAAAAAACACGTGAAGGGCTATATAGTGTTTTTTTTTTGTGTTTTTTTACACTTTGCAACCCACTAAAATGTACTGCACTTATTTAACTGAGAGTCAACTTCTTTATGTTGCATTATCTTCTTGATACCCATTTTTTGCAGCTTGATTTTACACAAATTCTTCTATGTCAGTAGATTGCACCTTAGACTTGCTGGGTCCTATTAAAGTGTATAACGAAAATCTTATTGACGTATAATATTTTATGTGACCTACCTTAACGTTTCTTTCAGAAAAACAACTCTTCTACATAGCACTGTATTATTTATTTTAGAGCTGTTGAGGTTTTTCTTGTTGGCCCTTTGACAAAGCTAAATACAGAACATACAAAATCTATGCCAATATTAAATGGCATTGTAAGTTTCATTTTGGGAATCCCTACAAAGTACCCAAATTTATCATTTGTATAGGAAATGTGAAAATCCAATACTCTCATTCTGCTACTGTTGCATGTTTATTATATGTTTTGTTTTGCCATATCTTAACATTTTATTCTTTTTCTTTTCACTAGGCCGTATGTGCAAAGCAACATCACAAACAGCTCAGTTTTCTTGTCCGACAACTCAAGTTCTGTTCAACAACCCGACTCCGATCCTCACAAACGTCTTATACCTGAAGCCTGTGTGGCCTTCTTCCTGCTGCTTCTCCTTGTCTGGTTCCTTAACCATGAATTCGAGGTTAGCTACCGCTTGCACTACCATGGCAATGTAGAAGCTGATCAGCACCGCATCAAGATTCAGAACATGAGGGACCAAGCCGACTGGCTGCTTCGAAATATAATCCCAATCCATGTTGCCGAGCAACTTAAGGTCACCCAGAGTTATTCCAAGAACCACGACAATGTGGGGGTCATATTTGCCAGTATTGTGAACTTCAGCGAGTTTTACGAAGAAAGCTACGAGGGAGGTAAAGAGTGCTATCGTGTTCTCAATGAGTTAATCGGTGACTTTGATGAGCTTTTACGCAAGCCTGCCTTTGCCAACATTGAAAAGATCAAGACCATTGGTGCAACCTACATGGCTGCTGCTGGACTCAACACACAGCAGTGCGCGGATGCAGCTCATCCTCATGCTCACCTTCGCGCTCTTTTCGATTTTGCCCTTGAAATGATGCGAGTGGTGGACGACTTCAACAAGAACATGCTTGGCTTTGGTTTTAAGCTTCGGATTGGCTTTAATCACGGGCCCCTGACAGCAGGTGTGATTGGTACCACCAAGCTTCTCTATGACATCTGGGGGGACACGGTCAACATTGCCAGCCGCATGGACACGACGGGCGTGGAGTGCCGCGTTCAGGTCAGCGAAGAAAGCTACTGCGTGCTCAGTGGCATGGATTACGAGTTTGATTATCGAGGGACGGTTAACGTCAAAGGCAAAGGTCAGATGAAGACATTTCTTTATCCTAAGAGCAGCGACAGTGGCCCTGTGCCTCAGTACCAGCTCTCAGTTTCACCAGAGATCCGAGCACAGGTGGACGGTAGCATCGGGCGGTCTCCAACTGACGAGATCGCAAACATGGTGCCAACCACCAGCAAGAATGCAAACAGCACCAAAATGATGGTCCCCAGTGCCAGCACTGGTTCCTCAAACACATCAGGACTCAGTCAAATGAAAGACTCAGACATCCATGAAAGACATCCCCCGACAGCCGCTTCTTGTGCCAGAAGGTCCATGTCACACAGTGGCTTAACATCGATACCTGTAACTTCTCTGGAGGGATACTCGCCAAATACCAAGCAGCTCAAAGTCTCGTCCTCAATCCAGCCACATGCACCTCAACACTCACCAAGCAAAGACGCAAAAGACAAACAAAAGAATAAATGTGACATGAATGCTGGAGATTTAACCAGGCTTTAAGCGTTTGCTGCAATGGCACTTTTCTAACCAACCTTCTTCCCTTTAAGGTCTCATTACTGCTGGCTGGCATGTGTAGAAGCTATACATAAGTCCAACTTCAGGTAGAGAACTTCAGGTAGAGAGGGAGGATTTGGACTGACACAGGAGTCTGGATGGTACAAACAGGCCAGGTTATTTGTCAGCCAAAAAAAAGGTTGTTTATAGTGTAAATGTGATTAGCTGATCTGGGTAAGGGTGCTTGGTGGACCACATGTAGGGTGTCAGGCAGATATTCAGAGAAAATTGAAAATTGCCTCCTAACAACCCCATTGTCTACCATTAACTTACTTGATTATCTTTGCACCTTTAATCTTGATTGTTTCTGTCAGATGTCTTTTAAGTGCCTTTAGAATAGAATAAGATTTAAACAAGGCCTTTTTTTAACTTGATAACTAAAAGGGAAAACTTTACAAGCTGAATTTCTTGGAATATAGCTTTGCTTTTGCTATTTTTGTTGCTTTTAATGAGCTATATTTTGCAAGTACATGCTTTGCCTTTCTTTCAAGAAGGAAATCAATGATGTGAGAATTCATATAAGGGGACAATTTGGATTTTTTTTTTAAGGTGTGATTCTGTTTTGCCGCAATGGAGACAATGAATGCTAACAGTCAGACGGACCTAATGTTGTAAATCTCAAAGTGACAATGTATGCATCTATGGACTGCATTGCTTTATTATTAGACATTGTCCACATCTTCACAATATTGGTTCTGTTTTATCAGAACAACAATGTCTGAGTTGCTAGGAATAATTATGCATACGTACTACTAGGATATTAATCCCCCAGGATCATTTTTGAACTGTGCAACCTGGAAGAGCACAGGAGCTATTGTGTTTTGTATAAACTCCAAAGCGGTCGTTGCTGGTGCTTACAGCAGCCATCATAAAATAGTCAATGTCCTTAATGTAGTAACACGGATAATCATATCTTGCATTGTTTTCCAGGCGTATACAGATTTTCAGAGGTTGGAATCATTTTTATTATGAGATACAAAGGCCAAAAGTTGACCTAAAATCTTGCAGGACTTAAAGTGAAAGTTGATAAGGCAAGTTGCTGGCTGCATTAACAGAGATCAGAAATAACCTGATAGTAACATGGATGTTGTTTAGCCTGAAAACAGAAACAGAATTAACAATGGCCTTTTTAAGGTTTTCCGTGGTCAATCTCTCGATTTGTTGAGGCGTTGTTCTTAGTCCAAATGTTTATTCTAGACTTGATGAACTAGGAACAAACTTACGTTGAGGTCCAATGGGCATGTTCTTATTGTTGTTTGTGTTTGTCACTAATGCTACTTCAGCTTCGTCATGGTGATGTTGGTGTTCGTCAGCATGGACATGGACAGCACTGTCTTGTTCTTGTTCTCATTTTTGGATTTTCCTTGTGTTTGGGTTTATTTTGTTTTTTTCGATTGCTTTCTTTTTTTTCGTTTGTTTTTTTTATTTTTCATTTTTTCTGTGTTTCCTTTTGTGTTCTTTTTTGACGTTTTTACTTTTGTTTCTACTTTTGTTTATATTTCTTTTAAAGTGACATTGTTATTGATTATTTTTTTTGTTACTTTTGTTTCTTTTGGTTTTTCTTTAGGTTTTAGACAAGAGCTTTGGGGGGGTCTCTGGGGGGGTAAAACTGCACAATAATTGCTTCAAGTTGTGTGTTAAACCCAGAAAAGTTCCCGTGAGTTTCAGGACTACTGGTACAGGGCACTGCCGGACGAGGCCTCGCTGATTGAGCGTATCGTACGCATTAAGTGTTGCGTGTCTTTTATTCTATAATGTGTTCAGGGCAACAGTTAAACTCCCCTAGAGTTACTCGAATTATTACATTTCCAGCTAGTTTGTTAAGATCTTTATTTTTCCAGAAAACTATACAATTATTTCTTCAGCTATACTTAATTGGCATGCTTGCATTATAGTAAGGCTTCTACTAGTTCTCCCTGGCCCACATTTTAGACCATTGTAGGAGCTCAAGATGTGTTTGGTGTTTTACAAGAAGCTGAAATAACTAAATGGTTTTAAGATTTAAGATGATCTAAAAGCAGAAAAAAATGAAGAAAAAAACTGCCTAAGGGGTTGGATTGCATTACACTGTGTTAAAGTAGTCTTAGTTCTCTCAAGACGAGGATAATCAATGTGGAATGTCACAAATGTGTTTGTGTTGTTACATGAAACTTAAGCTGTTCATCTAAGATGCTTAACTCTCCAGGATCTCAAAGACATTACTGGATGCAAACAGCTTGACGCTTTAGCTGCTTCAAACCTTTAGTGGCATGAAACTTAATGTGCTAGCACTGTAATTGCAAAAGTGTCTCAAATGTATTTCATGGTTCTAGGTGTTTTTAAAGCTTTTTTTTCTCTACCATGCTACAACATTGAATTAGCCTACAGTGCATTTTCTCTCATCGTAACTTAAAACGGGTTGTGTGTGCTCAAACGGATTGTGTGCTCAAGAGCAAAACAAGTCCAATTGTTTTGCAAGTCTTAAATCAGGAAAAAAACACAATGGATCACAAATGTTTGGATATTGAAACTGCCATTTCATATTATAAACTTGTAATTTAGTTTTAAAAAATCATTTAGCAATTTGCCTTATCTAAAAACTGCTTCTGATAGCCATTTCTGTTAGTATTTCTTCTTTTTTTTTAAATGCATTATATATCTGATATTTGGGTTGTGTTTAAACTTGTTTCAATTTTACTTTAAAGGGTTTGAATGATTGCAAAATATATACAAATATTCTTAAATCAAATTTTATTTTGATAGTTTTCTAACATCCTCAGTGCCTTTTCTCGATGCATGAATAAAAGTGATGGTACACAATTAAAATAACTATTCTTTTCCATTGTGGTATGGTATTGCGTGTCAAATGGAGTTGGTTTAGTTTGAGTGTGAAAACGGAGAACTAAAGGGAAACACTTTCTTTGCTCATGAGCACACAACCCCTGTAGCTTAATACGTGTGCAACACTACAAAAAGGGAAAAAACAAACACACTCATTACTATACAGTTAAGTGGTGGTAGACGTTAGGATGCAATGCGAAAAACATAAACTTGACATGTCTTTATTTTGGGGTAAAACTGAGTGTTTTTGAACTCTTGAATATTTGTGGGAACAGACATTTATGTACATTTGTTTCTAATTTCTGGCTGCTTTGTTTTACCTGCAAACACATGAGCATACAGTGCTTTGATTGAGCTGGATTAATGTGGATGTTAGTGTAACTCTGAACCAGCAGAAAAGCAAACTGGAAAAACTGTTGATGCCAAAGAGTGTCATTCCCATCTCATGCAATTTCTCTGTGTGCTCTCTGTTTTATGGTTGCCCCAAACCTGCCCCCACCCCCCAAACAAAAAACACAAACTGTCAAATTGCAATTGCACAAAGCTCTCATTTCTGATGTACATTTTGCCTTTCTACTGTAAAGCATTTTATATTATTTATATAAGGGCATGTAATTGGGTATTAAATAGTTTAGAAGTGGGAAAACTTAAACAACGTTGAAAAATGTGTGTTTTGTTTGCATGCATTTATAAAAGTTCCACTAGTATCTCTAAAAGAAGTCCAATTTTTTTTTTCTCAAGAGTGTACATTTATAATGAGCTCAGCTAAGATTGCGGATGAGCTCAAGTGGAGTAGATTACTATTTCTCTCCTACAGTAACTTGTGTTTTGTTTCAGTTATGTTTTGTAAAAAGCACGCTAGTAAAGTGGTAGTTTGAATAAAAGTCACTTGCTGAAAATGAAAGAGAATGATTGAATTTACAGCCTGAGCATTACATCAACTTACGTAGTAAGGCAGACCTTCAGATTTTGCTTTCCATTTTTTTTCTCTTTTTATTATGAAGCTATAATTAAAATGTATGTCACATACTGCTTGAAGGTAAGGGTGGTGTGAGTAGCGAGTTCAACATGGGTTAATCTAACCAATACATCATTTTCTACATGTTTACTGTCTCTGCTGCACAGCCTGTGTCAAACATCAAACTGGACATTTGATTTCTATCTTTCAACAATACTTTATTCAATAATAATATTAATAATTGACCTTTTATTGATCTCACACTGGAGAACTTTATTTCTGCATTTAACCCATCCACTTGGTGAGCAGTGGGCTGCCATTGTGTGGCGCCAGGGGATCAGTGTGGGGGGTTAAGGGTCTTGCTCAGGGAGCCAGAGTGGAGGCTGTGGGGATCAAACCAGGTACTTGCAACCTTCTCAAAGCACAACAGCACTGCTCTAACCACTAGGCCAACACTCCCATACTGTTATTTGGTCCATTTATTGTCGTGCACAACAGCGATGTGGTCAACAGATTTTTCAAACAGAAATGTGGATATATGCAGAAATTCTATGGGACTCTTCCCTGTCTATGCTCACATTACCTAGCCTGTTATATCAGTTTAAAATATGTGAACTGGCTCATTTAAACATTCTATCTGGGCTATCTGGTGTCTTCAGGATGCTGTTTGTTTAATAACATTCTCTTATACACCTCTGAGTCCGAGAACATTATCATACCAAGTTGTTGCCCTGTGTACTTTACCAGTTTGGTCATCCTTTTGCCTACTAGAAGCAATTGAGTTTCCTGGATTTTTAGGGGCATAGTAAAATGGTGCATATCTACGGAAGAGGATTAGGGAAGAGGACTGAAAAAATTGAAAAAGCTGACCAATTTTTAAATTTTATTTCAGTTTAAAATGGGAAAAAAGGCAGAATTCTGACCTTTTTTTTTCCAGAATTCTGATCTTTTTCTCAGAATTTTGACTTTAATCTCAGCTCTATGACTTTAATCTCAGAATTCTCACTTTAATCTCAGAATTCTGACCTTTTTCTCAGAATTCTAACTTTAAACTCAAAATTCTGACCTTTTTTCTTAGAACTCTGACTTTAATCTCAGAATTCTCACTTTAATCTCAGAATTGTGGATCTTAATGTAGATGGGCACCATGAAGGAAGAGATGTGGGAGCACTCCGCTTCACTGACAAAGATGTGAGTTGTTTGGGAGGGCCCTGCTAACATGTTTGTTAGCTGTCAGACAACAGTCAGAATTGTGATATTAAGGTCAGAATTCTGAGATTAAAGTCAAAATTCTTAGATAAAAATTCAGAATTCTTAGAAAAAAGTCAGAATTCTAACTTTTTTTGTCATATACTGAAATAAAATGTAAAAATCAGTTAACTTTTTAAAAAAATTTCAGTGGCTCTAGTCCTCTTCTGTACATTTACATGTATGACATGTATTTGTCATATATGGAACAAAACTTTTTATTTTTGGTATTTAACCTGATCCCTACGGTATATCTGGAGGTCTGAGGATGTAAAGTAAAAATTATTGGCAAGCCTGATTAACTGTAGCCTTCACCTTGATGCTAGTTTAAATGTCCCTTTTTGCTTTGTTGGTGATTTCGTTTATTTTTTCACTGCATTTAGTTGACATATGTGTAAAGTTTTATAAAAAACTGAACACCTTTAATTTATTACACGCCTTAAGGTAACTTCTCATACGTTCACATGACGCACGGTGGGACACAGGTTTACGTCAGGGCGTCAGAGCACTACCCCCTCCTCCCACCTTAAAAAAAAAAAAACTTTTTTTTTTTTTTTTGTATCGGAGGAATCAACAGCCGCCATCTTGACGCGGCTCGGAGTCGGGATTTCGGGGGAGCACAAATTTTAAAACCGACCGGAGCCACCCAGACACGGCTGAAACGGGATTTTTACGGCCGATAACCGAAGAGTTGGTTCTTCCGCAGAGAATGAGCCCAAACATGCGAGGCTTGCGGGGTTTTTAATCGTCTCGAAAGGCCACTGTATATTTGATTTCCCTTTCGGAGAGCGCCGCTGGTTGTCGCCGTATCTCCGTCCAGGGAACGTTGTATTTACCCGACAGACAGCGACGAGAAAAAATATCCGTCTCATAGAAAATATTTTCTGAATTTTTCTCTTTTTTATTTAGCAAAAATCGGATTTTATCGCCGCTTCTTTTGACCGTAAAAAAATGATTCTCCACATAGGGGAAACCGAGCATCTTCGAGCGATGGGATTTGCCTGTTCGCTTTGTTATATTTTATAATTGTTTTTTATTTATTTTTCTCGCACTGAAATATTTCGTGGACGCAGTAAATTGGGGATAATTATGTGGGTGTTGGGTGTTGGATTATCATGGGGTGATCTTCGGTGGCGAAGCGTGGCGCTGTTGCCCTTCTTTTGAATATCGTCTTCTCCGGGCAACATTTCACCGCTCTGCCAGTTAAAAGAAAATAAACTACTAAGGACGCTTCTTCGCACGCAACATTGGAAAAAAAAAAAAAACGACTCAAAGCCTGGGTTGACCCCACTATTATTTTTTTCCGGCATCACCGCTCGTTGATAATTTTCACCGAGCAGGATGGCTGACAATCTTCTGGATGCGGGACCCCCCACTGCAAAGCGACCCAAGATGAATTCACCCCTATCAGGATCAGACGGCCCAGGTAAGGACTCCACGCCACCTGAACACCTCTATAGTTTAAAATCAAGTAGACTGAGGACACCAAAGGGAAAAGGAAAGTGTAAATCAACACCAAGCTGCCACCTGAGCCATGGGATGCGCAAATATCAGAGGAACTGTACACGAAGTTCCTGTCGGATTCCTCCAATGAATGAACTCTTATAGCGTTAAAACTGATAGTTTTAAACACCAATAATGTAACCAGAAAGTCATTTATAACTTCTTTATCCCATTGAAGAGAAATTAAGCCTTTATAACTCATGTCCATTAAAATTTGGGAATTTTTTTATTTGTTTATTTCTCGATGTTTTATCATTTTATCAGTTAGATTTCTGTTTTTATTTGATATTAATACTTGAATCTGGGAAAAGAAGGCATTTGTCCTCCATCACTCAGAGGGTTTGGATTTAGGCTGTGCTGGTAGGAAATAAAATGGGAAACATAACTAGAGTAGACAAGACTTCCTTGTTTCTTTTTTTTTTTTTTTTTAAGAGTAAACATACAAAACTTTATTAAACTGCCTTCAGTTTTACAGCTGAGTATTGCTGATTACTCTGGGGTCTATTTACCTGTCTAACTTGCAGAACAGCTTTCCTCACAAATATAGGAGGAGGAAATCATGTGGCATCTTAAAGCTTGCAGATATTACAGACAATAACCTATGGAAGACTTTGCATTATAAGTTTAAAATCAACATATTAGTCTATTATTACTATGTATCTTTCTTAGAAGTTGCAGTCTTCTAAAGTGAATTCACTTTAAAAGGTAGTTTGAATTGGAAATAGGATGATTTATACCTTCAAGGATCTTATAGATTGAAACTTTTCTAAGCATGTACTCTTGATTCTCACACTGACTGTTAATAAAAGCACTAACATATCACAGCGGGTACTCATAATAACCTTACAAACAAAGTTATCTGAAAGATCCAACTCCAGCCATTCAACCCCTTAACCACAGAGGGTTTTAGGAGCATATTCCTAAAATGATAGTGGAAATGTAACATAAATAATTTGTATGACTGATAAGCCTTTGAAGAATTTTTTTCAGGTGGAGCCACTATTGTATATGTCATGATTTCTGATTGATATGTTATCAAACAGGTTAAATCAAAAGAGCTTTGCCATTTTTTTTTTTTTTTAAATAAACACTGCAAAAAAAACATCAAAACACCTTTGAAACTCAGGATGAACCCTCACACTATATAGAACCACATTTTGACTATAACTGCAGCCCATTTGGACTGAATTGGTTGAAGTTTGCTCCACAAGGGTTTTAATAGACGGTGTGGCAACAGGACATGTGATTTTGGAACAGATGTACCAAAATGGCCAAAAAATGCAAAAAAAGTTTTTGTTTCTTTTTTCTAATTAAAAGGAATCTGGTCAAATCAAAGTTCTGATTTCCATGTATCTCTATTTCTGTATATAAAAAGTTTTTTAAATAAAATTTTACTGTTTCATCAAAATTTGCCATTGTAGGCACCAGGATATCAATAAACTGAATAGATAATTAGATTTATTTTTTCCTGAATACAAGATGCTATGTCTAACTATGACAAAATGGCTATAATAAAGTGTATCAGTTGTAGTGTGCAATTTTACGTAGGGTAGCTGCGAGGTGGGGTTGAAACGCGATTCATTGTAATGTTTGTGTTTTATTACCAGATAAGCATTATTTCCTGCTCTATTTATGTCTCCGCTTTAATAAATAAAAATAAGCTGAAAACATAATCTTAAAGCAGAGTACATTCACAAACCCGGTATCTTTGCATGATCCCATCTATGTGGCAGAATCAAAGCAGCTGTAACCGGGATCAGTTAAAACATTTTTATTACAAGATCAGCATTATTTCTTACTCTATTTATGTGCCCTTTTTTGAAACGGCAGACACGGGATATAGAGAAGCTGGATTTACAGAGTTATGCCCGAATGTATTCATAGGCCTGGTCGCATGGTAAGATTTTGGTCCGACAAATTTCCTTTATTGCTTCCCAATCTGTCATTTTCTCCTTCTGTACCATTGTGATATTTAACATCATGGGAGAAAGGGAAAAAAAAAAGATCTGCAAGGTAGGCCTGGGCGATATAAAAAAAAATCGAATATGATACATTTGGGCTATAGTCACCATGCACAATATATTTCACTATATATTTAAATTACCTTAAAAAAAATAGAGTGCATAAATTTCCACTGATATACTCATTCAAACTAACACAGATATGTTTTGGTTTCAAATAAAAAAACAAAACAAAATTAACCAGCTCAAAGCTTTACACAAATATTGTCACAATATGTCTTTCGTTGTCAGTATTATAGACCTTTAACAAGATCCCATCAACCTAACAGGAAACAAAACAAAAACGCACAATATTTGATAAAATGCAAATTTAAAAAGGGCTATTTTGCGCATAGTAGAAAAAAAAAATAGGAGTAGAAAAAAAAATTGACCTCAAATTACAAAAACAAAAATCAGAACACTGTCCAAAAATTAGAGCATTATTAGAGCACCTCCAAACTATTTGTATTGATCTTTACGTGCTTGGAATTTTAAAGAACCACAAAAATGTGTAAAATTGATAACTTTGCCAAGTTCAGAAAATGCCTGCAAAACCTCTGATCAAGAGCACATCACAGGGTATTAGATAATCTAAAAAAACATTTAAATCTGTAACATTTAAGTCTGCATTTGTAATTTCCCTCCATCTCTTACTTTTTCACTCATGTCAGGTTGCTTTTTCAAACGACGAGGGCAATGTCATCTGCTTCACAGCTGATTTAATGTTTTAATTGGTGTGCGGGGTGATGCTGACGAGCGTTTTGTCGGACATCCTCGGGGTGAAATCCAAACCACTGTCATATAAAATGCTGTCGCCATTTGTAGTTTACCGGTTTATGTAGTGTGCAGTTTGGAGGAGGGGTTTATGGTGCCTGGCTAGCTTAAGTGGTAGGTCAGCCGTTCTGCAAACAAGAGGCCTGGAAGGTTTTGTAGAGGTCTTTATTATTGAAAACATCAATATACTTTGTTAACCTGCAGTTGTCTTTTGATTAGTGATTTTTTAGCCATAATTTTAACCATTTTAACGCTCTGAGGTGAAGTGGCACTTTTTTGCCTGGTAAAAATGGTAAATGCCCTGTGTTTATATAGCGCTTTTTCAAGTCAAAAGACTTGACACCTTACACTACATTCTGTCATTCATGCACACACTGATGGTGGCAAGCTACCTTGTAGCCACACCTGCCCTGGGGCTCACTGACAGAAGCGAGGCCATCGTTCACTGGCGCCACCAGTCCTTCTGACCACCAGAGGTAGGCAATGTGGGAGAAGTGCCTGGCTTGAACCGGGCTTGAAAAAATGCCTTCATCCAATGCCACTGTCGCCTCTAGCGTGTAAAGGTGCATCACATACATTTTTCTGCAGCAACACTTGCTTAAAGCCTAGGGTTAGAAGATATTGTCCATCTCATCAGAATAGAAATAAAGCCATTTGGTTGCTTTAGATTCACTACTTCGTTTTATTTGAAATGGGTCCATTATGAAACTTAACCTAGTTTGATTGCCTGTTTTCAAAATTGATCAATTTAATTTTGTGTTGGCTCTACCCATTGAGGGTCAAGCAGATTGATATGATGGATTAAAGAAATCTGAACTCTTTTCATTACTCATTGACTCTCACGTCAACCACCCAGGGACTAAATGTGGTTGTGAATATAAGGTGAAAGAGCTCAATGGAGCGGTCTTTTCGGAATAAAATAAGAAATGCTCTGTAGAGGTTTGTGGGTGGATTTAAAAAAAGTAGTTTTGATTTGGCACTAAGAAGGACTGTAAAAATCATTCATTCTCCTGTTGCTCCAGAGATGGTTCTGGCCCGACGCCTCTGCCAGACTCTGGTGCTCTGTCTGGCCTTTAAACTGAAGCGCCTCCTCGCCTTACTTCTGTTGCCCAAATGATCCGTCCCAGAAGTGGGGCAACAGTTTTGGGTCCATCTATCCATTTATCCATACATACATATCTAATCCTGCTAGCAGATTTTTTGTCTCTTCCTCTTTGGTCTATTCCTTTCTTTTACTAGTCATTCTTAACAAGACAGATACCAATAAGTTAACCCTTTTTAGAGGGATTGGGAGTATTCATCAGTAGAATAGATATTGTAAATGAATGGCATACTTAGAAACCAGATTATTCCACGATGATTCCGTAAAAGTTTAAAAAACAATCCACTGGACTTGGTTACCAAGGTTTGAAGACGTTTTGCTTCTCCTCCAGTAACCTTGGAAACCAAGTCCAGTGGATTGGTTTTTAAACTTTTATGGAATGAATATGACTTGGATGACTGAGAATCTTCATCAGCAAAGCAAATGATTTTCTATTGCTGTGGAATTTTTCAAAAAAAGACCAGCCCCCTCCACTTAAAAAAAAAAATGCACATGCACAACCACGTACCTGCCTATTAAACGCGTGCGAGAGCATGCACGAGCCCATTTCTCCTCACGCATACTCTATTTAACGGTTGCTGTTTTCATATAAGCTTACTATGTCTGAAAGTCCGCCCTAATCCCTGAATCATTATATAGAGCGGGGACTATATAGTGAACTCGGTCAACTGACCGTTCAGACAGATAATCACTACTTTTTAATACCCGTTGGTCACGTAAGTCCTCCTCAAACACGCGGTGCCCGCGCCATTTTTGCTATTAGTCGCCGCAGTCTGAGAAAATCCCATAGTGCTTTGCGAGGAGAGCTCCATGAGCAAAGCATTCTGGGATATATCTGCCTCTTCTCAGGCCTTTCTTTTCTTCTCATAGACTTCGTAGACACTTTCTCCTACAAACCTCGGCCATTTTCAAAGAACCGCGGTGAGAAAGGTAAGCCTCACTGACTGGCTGAAACCATAGCTTACCTTACATGTATGCCTGCAAGTGCGCATGAGCAGAAAAAGATAGATAACGGGATGAGCACGTAGGACGGCGTTACGTAAACAAATCACCAGAATGATTGAAAATTAGGAGGACCACTTGATTAGATGATCCATCCAGAAATGAAAGATCATCCTCTATACCTTTAACAGTGTCACAGACTGACAACACCCTAAAACAGGTGAAATGATCTATATCACTTAATATTTATGTACATTTGTATTTACAGACAAACATAGAATGAAGTAATTGCATTTAATTTTAAGACATTTAAAATAAAGTGAATTTTACTTAATTAATGGTATGTATTTGTTTTTGCAAATAAATTTTGCCATCAAAAATTAAGTATCCATGGGACATTCATATATATGTATTTCATGATACATTTTGGTCCTCTTTGTATCTCATGGATTACATTACAATGATTGAAACACATTTTTTAGTCGTGAGATTGTGTGCTGTGATGTCTGGATCCAAACTCAAATTTGAATCATAAATTTAACTGCACACCTCTCAAGATAGAGAGCGTTAACAGAAATCTGGCTGGAAAAGCCTGATGGGTAAATTTCTTAAAAAAAAAAAAAAAGGGATTCCATTCTATTTTAGTTCATCAGACATTCTAGTTTTAGCATAGCAATGTATACGTTCTGAGGAACTGTCCTGCCAATCTCGCCGGTGCAGCTACAATGGTGCGTTTACACTGAACCCATTTTGAGCGTTGTGGCATTTGGTTTACATGTACACTCTATGGTGGTCTGAGTCGAGGGTTGTCAAGAGCTCTTGTGGCATGATTTGAGCAGTGAGTCTTGCGGTGTTTTCCGCATCGGTTGATGCACGCTTTGAGCATTCGTGCGTCCAAATTTGCAAAAGCCGGACTTGGAACATCTGAACTTTTGCAACTTCATGCAAATGTGACAAGACTTTTGTGAGCACTCCTCCTGAAAAGCTGTCACCATAAAACTATAGAGAAAAGGAATATATCTAAAGGGGTTAAACCTCAACGGATTTACAAAGCCAGGAGAATGTATTTTATACAAGGAATGTATTTTTTACTCAACTGTGGCTGAACTGTTTATAATGCCTATACTAACTAAAGATGTCAAAACCCTCCTGTGGAAATAATGCAAAGTTCTGGTACTTGCAGAACCTAAATAATGCAAATGCATTAATACAATTCTTAATTCTTTTATTTTAAAATTGTTAACAATAAATGAATAACACAAAATAAAGCAATTATAAATTAAAGGGTTTCCTGGGTGTTATTGCCAGTTATACCTGTGAGAGGGACATTTGAATCCTGCTTTTACAAATGGTGATTTATTGTCTGTAGTCTGCTTAAAGCCAGGGCGACTTTCCAGTCTTGCGAGAATTTTCCGATCGGGCTGATTTTCAGCCTGATCGTGCGTCGTGTATGTACAGGGGGTAACGAAGGGCGATCATCCTCTCACGACCTCTTCCCAATCAGGAATTGTGAGAACGGAAGAAAATTAAACACGTGGGCATGCGCAAACAAGGATTCTTCTTCTTCCTCTCAGATGTAAACACAGAAGCATGGCGAGGGTGCAGGTAAAATGGAGTTCTTTCTGTAAAATTGACAGATCATGGAAGCCATGTTTGCTCAGCCATGTCTGTGTCGAAATGCGTCGTTGCCTTTTCTTTTTAATACTTTCAGCACAAAATTGCACAAATTGGCAAGGCAGCGCGTTTCACTCTAGTGAGCTTCATATTCCTCTTCTACTCATTTGGCTTCAGGATAGAAGAGTCAGAGTAGCTCCATCTCACTGCGGAGCTGAGTCCGACGTGTTTTTTTTTTGATGTACAGTGTGAGCAGGTAAATCGCATCAGAGCATTGGGATGAACATGCATCGTGAGCTGTGAACTCAAACTGTACGATGAAACCGCAGGGTTTAGCTGCGTGCAACAATTGAAAAAAATCGCACAATGTATGCCCGGCTTAAAGTCTACCAAAAGAGTACGTGAATCAGTGAGCTCTACATAGTAGAAATGCGTTACTCAAACTGTTTGGTTTGATTGAGAGTGATCCTATATGGGAAGTTTTTCAAAATTTGAAACATTACTGCAGTGGTTTATGTTATACTAAACCTTTGGGTTAAGTTGTCGCAAGCAGGTTTTTCTTGTTTTTTTTGTGTTTTTTGTTTTATTTTTTTTTTTCGTGTGGTTTTAAAGTTTTTTGTTTTTCTTTTGTTTTGTTGTGTGGGCCCTGTTTTCATTTTTTTTCACAAAAAAAACAACTGAAGGATTTATTTGGCAGAGATGATTTATTTGGCAGAGATTACAGTTTACAATTATGATTGCTGTTCTCTGTGGATGCAAGCTATATAAACATTTTGAAGTGAGACGGCCCGAGTCCCAGCTTAAATTACAAAAAAATCTGTGGAGCAAGCTAAAGATTAGAGTTATGGAGAGGACTTTGATTATTGATCTTTGATTATTGGGGACATTATAGAGTCCTGACACCAGCTTAAAATTTGGTTATTTAAGAAAAGAAAAACTCCAGAAGACCCTGGTATGGAATAGTAGGTCTGTTTGACATAAAATTGATGCCTTATCAATTGGCAATTTTTTCTTTTTAAGATTTAAAATCTCTTGACCCGAAATATTCAAACAGTTTATCTGGTAAATTTAGTAAATTAATTGTTTGTGCATTGAAACATTTTCCTTCTTCCATGTGATGCGGCGAATAGTTGCTGACTCAAACACAGACTTTTACCGTTGAACAGTTATGGAGCAGAATAGCATGAAAGAAAATGTATATAAGCAGCAGTTTTTCTGAAGTTAATTTAACCTTGGCTCAGCAGTTTGAAAAACAGGAAATCCAAACCTTTTGGCTTGTCCGGTATTTTTTATTTGGTTCAAAGTTGAGTTAAATGGTAAAACTTTTTCTGATCATTATTATTAACCAAAAGTAACCCAGTAGTGCAACTGCAACTGCAGGACTTGGTTCAGTTTTATCAGAAGTGGGTTGACAGGTAGAAAAAAATAAATTCATTGAAAAATTAGGATGTCATATTGTCATTTTTATTGGACCTGTTTCCTCTTTTGTTTTTCCTTGTCTTTCCCTTTTCAGATTGTGTATATATTATTAGCTCGTGTGTTAGTATTTGTTTAAGTGTGATTTATGGATTGGTTGTTTTCATCTAGGGCTTCTGATTTTTGCATTTTAGACCTGGTGGCTCAGCCTATTGGCAAGTTAGACCTCATCCTTCATTGCATGAAGGACAAGTGGTTTAATGTCGAGGCCTGCAGGTAGTATTCATATGAATGTTCACTGCATAAAACCACACTTCATTAGTATTTCTACATTTAAATGAGAAATATGTGATATATTTTTCATTTTGTATTAATCACTTAAGTTGAAATTAATGATATTGAATAAAGTATTTGTTTGCTTGAGATGTTTGGTTAGATAAATTGTATCTAATTTTCCTTTTTGGCAACCGGACGGAGAAACACGCACGCTGAGCTGTTGCTCACGCACGTAGATTAGCAGACTTTGATGTTTATGTTAATGTGTGACAGTTTTTTATGGCGCTCCAGACTCGTGTCAGTATGTGTTTGTGCCCGTGGCCACAGGCCAGTGTCAGGCTTGTTTTCATTTGTATAGCTGAATGTTTGGTTGCCACCGCAGGCAACTTTCATCCACTCTCCAGTGGGACTGCTCACCTAGTAGGCTGTCTATTTGGTTTCTTTGCCTTTGAGGATCATCATATAAGTTAGCATTTGAAAAAAGACAGAAAACACTTTAAAATGTTACCCTTTGCGTAGTTGGTCATATTTTGGCAGATGGCTTACATCTAGTCTGGTGGAACTGATTGAGATGAAGTGAAATGGAGTGGGTGTCACTGGACACCACCCAGAAACCCTTTGCCTCCTCTCTCTCCTGCTTCCCTTAATCTTTCGCATTTGACACGTGTGCCAGCGCAATACATTTAATATAATTTCTAAACCATGCCATTGTTGAGTGCTCACATGGTTTTACTTTTTTTAAGCTACTGGTTTTGTACTCCTTCCTCAGTTGTCTTAGTAAAGCACATTTGTTGAAAGTTTAAAAAATGGGGGTTAAACTCCCCCTTATTTTGTCATTTTTAAATTGGCATATGTCAACATAAAATGGAAGCATGGTTTGATTAGTATGTTTTTGCTGCAAGATGAAACTAATGCTTGAAATTTAGTACTGTGGATAACTGTTCCATGTTTTATTGGTGTTAAAGATAATTAGAGAATAGAACAGCCAGACTTTACTTTATGAATTAACATTTCAAACAAAGTTCTATTCAAATTTGTTTGACTTTGAATTTAATTATTTTTTGGTTATTATTCAAATATTTGCCCAGCACATAAAGAGGGCTCATCTCAGCAGCTGTTTGGGTCATTAGATCTGTGAATTGTTCATTTGATTAGCAGTAATAAGTAGCTCTAAAACACGTTTTCTAGCGAGCTGTTTGCAAATCAGTAGTCAGGGACTGTTTTTAATCTCTGGCTATCTCTGTAAAGCTCACTTATGTTAGCATTGTTCTGTTTCTCCAGTTGTCTGGTAATGATTTTTCTTGTCAGGGCTGCAAACTTCACACTAAGCAGATTTCTTTCAAAGCTTTGAACTTTCTTTCACCAAATCTGCTCTTCATTTCCATTTATAATAGACGTTTGCTATGTACAAAACCTCTGTAACTGTTCTGCCTGCAGGCACTCTTCCTTGGTTTGTAGTCAGGTACGTTCAGCTTTGCCTGTCTGATGCATTTCTCTACATACTAACTTTATTTGCATTGTTTTAACCAAACATTTTTGATCTGCCCTTTGACCATATTCTTTGCTTGCCCATGAATGTTCAGTTTGTAAAAACTGAGGAATGTAGTTTCTTCAACAGTAATGCAGAATGAAGTAGACTATAACAGGTGACATTGTTTTGCTCGTCAATGACTGTTAGAAAGGACTTGGTTTATTACCTTTTTTAATTGCACTGTATAACAACCACGTTTCCAAAGCTATCTCAATCACCATATGAACACTGCCAGTTCTGACATTGCAGGTGTATTTTTTTCGGATTTCAAACCTGCTGCTGAGACTTAATTCTTCAGACATGCAACAGATCTAAAGACTCTGTCAAGAGAATTTATGCTTCTGACTCCTTTGTCATTAGAAAGACGGCTTTCGTGAAACTATGCTGCTGTCATAAATATCACCAACATTACAATTATTGAAAATATCAGTATGGGTATTTAATTTCAGCACACAGCATTATATTTCAGTATATTTCACTCTTTTAAATCCACGTCAACGTTTATATAGAGATAAAGTTGGAAACTTAACATTTATGTTGCAGAGAACATGTATTAAAGCCAAATCAAATAAACAAAAGCTCATAGATCACAAACTGAGCTTCAGGATCCTCTACTATCATTATCTATTTTTTGAAATACTATGGTTTCCTAATTAACTGGAGTTAGGGTGGGAAAGGAGAAGGTGGGTTGTATGAAAACTATCAAACTTTAACATTTCAAAGCCCTAAACAAACCATTTGGCATCATTTCCTTGGTATTCACCATGTATTGGTTTATTTCTAATGATAATGAAACACTTTGCTGAACATGGTGAAGAATATTTCTAAAAATATAATTTAATTTCATTATATTTCCCTAATGAATTTATATACAATTCCTTTTGTTGTGATTTTGGATCTGTTCATTTTTTTGCCGAATGGACGAATAGAAATTTAGACAAAATCAGTACAATTTTCATCATTAAGTACAATACAAAAAAGCAAAATGGTGTAAGAGCCATTGAAGACTCTCCATCAGTGTGGTATAAATACTTCTGAAGGCTGTAGGTAACAAAAGTGAACTACAAAGAAAATTACAGTAGTAACTAATAGGTTCAACAGGCATGGCAGTCTGCATGAAGAAATAACTGACAATGTTAAGATTTAAATGTAAGTAATAAACACAAAAATAAATTGCACATATTCAAATCTAAGCTGTAATGTTACTTGTTCATTTCGGCAGGTGTTGATGATATTATAGTGCATTTACAGGAAGACATATTTACAGTAAATCATCAAGACATGGGTTGGATTTCTTTTGTTCCAATTCAGTGGCAACAGAATAAGTAAGGTGTGTGAAGGGGTGGGGTGGTTGTCTACTGGCTTGAGTACAAAAGCATACACACCTACATGTGGCATAGACACGTGATTGGAGTTTTAAACTCTAGGTTTTCATTGGTAGTGTGTTATTTACACAATTCCAAATGATTGCTTTGCCTCACACTATTAAGACTTTTGTTAAATATGTCAGTTGATGGTTTTTTTGGCCTTAGCTCTCTACAGGTTCTTATTTAAATCTAATACATAGGAAATGCAAATATACATACTTTATTATTTAAAAAGGAAAACTAACAGGAAGTGCAGAAGAACATTTATATAGTAGCACAAATTTGAAAGGAGGGACATTCAGTAGAACCTTCCAAACTGATTGGGCATCAACTAGTTCCTCCCTACCAAAGTTTGGGTTTAATCAATCTTTATAATAAATGAAAATATCAACAGACACCGTAAGAAACCCTAACAACTTACACTTTAAACCCTTGCTGTTCCTCTTCTAAAGATGAAATCGCGGATTCTGACTAACTGATGTGATAGATCAGCAGCTACCTTAACATCCTCCTTTTGCTGCAATGTTTATTTTGTTGTGATTGTATGCTGCGTAGCTTTGCTTTCAATACCGCTATTTGTCCCGCCTTAAACCAAAAATTGGCCGACCAATTGCATTGCAATTGTGTTTTTCATGAACAGTTGCAACTGAAACCATACAAGATGATTTGTCACGCATTTGTGAAAGCATAACTACTGCAAGAATTCAGCTTGCTGGCAAGGTTATACCAATATCATTTTGGCTCAATCACTATTTGAACTAATTACCAACTTGTGCTCATTTATAAAAGGAAAAAATTTCAGCAGACAGGCTTTATTTTCTTTTCTTTGATAAGTCACAATTTGTGTGATCATACCCAACAAAATATATTTAGTACAGCTAGTCCTTCTTTATAACTTTATTAGGGCTGCAACTAATGATTATTTTGCTAATCGATTATCTGTCCGTTATTATTATTATTAAGGTTCCGTAATAGAAGCCTTTGAAACTCAAACTTTTCAATTTTAAGAGTTTTGGATAGAGAATATTGACAGACAAAATATTTTTATCTTAAATTAACATGTCAGTGTTTTTTAAAAAATGTTGGTATGTTTGCTGCTTTAAGTGGGTTGGTCTGTCAGCTAAAAGCATGTTTTAACGTCTTTATACTAATGATTAATCGATAACTAAATCAGTTGATTATTTCAATAATCGATTAATCACAATTAATCAGATTTCAGCTCTAAACTTCATGGTATATTTAAGTTAAGCGCCTTGTTTAAAGGATTCTTAAAGAATTCAATTTAAATGTTTAAAGCATCATGTTAAGCTCCATTTCCACAGTAGTAAGCTGAATGAGACTTTAGTTTGTCCTTCAGTGAGCTACATTTGTACATATGCTCTTTCTTGGATAAAGTCATTTCATTTTTATGTTCTTTTTATATTTTTATTTGCACATTGAGAGAATTTTACATTTTAAGGACAATTTAAGCTAATTAGGGGGGCATTTAACGTGAGGGTAAAAATTCCCCAGTTAGTATTCATTTAGAAGGTCAAAGAGGCTATGTTCAGGCCTTAATGATCAATTCCGATGTTTTTTTGTTTATAATTCCTTTTTATTTATTTTTTTGTGATATCTGAACTTTTTTGGCGTTGCTGTTCACATTTCCAGAAATATGCGACCTCTATGTGATCTCCCGTGTGAACTGCATTCATAGTGTCCCAGATGCACAGTTGAGGACGCAATGACCTCACAAGCATGTATGCACGACCCATGTACGGAGGCCTTAGTCCTTGACGCAGCCGACGCGGGTTTGAATCTGACCTTTGGTCCTTTGCCGCATGTCTCTCCCCCTCTCTCATACCCCCTTTCCTGTCGGCCTACTGTCAGGAAAAAGTGCCATTAGTGCTGTAAAAACTCAAAAAGAAAACCAAAAAAGAAACTCAATCTTTTCAAGATTGTTAAAAAAAACCTGCCCCCACGAATTGTTGTCCACCATGGTTGTTGTTTTTCTTCCCACATCTGCATAGCAGGATGCAGAATAGTGACCTTTCTTGAGTATGAATGATGTTCAGGTCAGATGAATGCGACCTGGCCTTTTAGACACCAGTTGCATTTAATAACACCAGATTCGTATCGGATTCAGGACCACATAGCCAAGTGGCCTGGGCCGCATTGGAAAAAATCGGATCTGTGTTGTTCAGACTGCTATGAAAAGGTCATATACAGGTTGCATATGGGCAAAAAAAAAAAAATCTAATTTTGGTCACTTCAGGCTGCTGAGGAAACGTAGCCAGATAGCATTGTTTGTGTATATTTTTTTTTCTACTCACCTTTCATATTTACCACAAATCCAGAAACAATATGTGTAGTTTGTTATCGATCAGTTAAGGAAAAAGAAATTCTAACAGAAAAATAATGATCTTGACCAAAAGAAAAACTATAACTGACCCATTTGACTCAGAAGTAAGCACTGAAATACATTGGTAGTGTCCTCTTTCTTTACCTTTTCTTGCACCTAGAAATGCTGTATCCAACAGTTAGCATTGTAGGTTCTGTATAAAAAGATTGAATAATTAGCAATGATTTATAACCATTCTTTTATCTCCCTCTTTTATTTCTTTAGATCTCGTATCTCTGCTTGATCTGGAAAACGACCTTCCTGATGAGCTTATCCTTAATGGAGAGTTGGGAAATGGACCGTCAGCAAATTGTGGCCCAAGTGGAGGGCCGCTTGGTCTCGGCTTGGCTGTACCTGATGCTGCTTCCAAACACAAGCAACTTTCCGAGCTCCTCCGACCAGGAAGCTCTTCTATTTTGGGCGGTGGTCTCAATTCAGGCAGTCCCCAACAGGGAGGCATGATGTCGAGCCAGCTGGGTGCTGTGCTGGGTAAAGGTCCTCTTGGGCAGAGTTCTCCCAATCACCAGTCGCCCCAAGGTCAGAAAGGAGGTGTTTCCACTGGACAAGGAAGTGGGGCCATGGGCTTTAACCCGGCTATGTTGAACAGTAGCCAGGGTCATGGTGTGATGGGCCAAGCAGGACAGGTCATTAATGGTGCTATGGGACCAGCAGGTCGTGGGAGGCCGGGGCCTGGTATGCAGTACCAAGGCCAGGGAATGCAAGGGACACAAGGGGGTGCTGGACCTGGTGTTGGGGGAAGTGTACTGGCAGAGACTCTAACCCAAGGAGGGCCACAGATGGGTGCACCGCACTCGATGAACGCCCAGCAAGCTGGCAACCTGAACAAGGTGAGTTCTTGGAATTTTATTACTTGAACACATTATTAGCCAATAACTAAATTAAGTGTATTTGTAACCTAATAAGAATATAATTGGAATTTTTACAGAAAATAATTTTTTGTAGAAAATAACTGTATTTGATCTTTTATATTGATGCTTTTCTACCAGACTTTTTTTCTTTCAATAAATCTTCCATTAGTGTATTTAGATACAGCTCAGTGTTGGCTGCAGGCACCATTGCCCTCCTTTAGGAGGATTTCAAATAGGTTTATTTGTCAAACGCCAATATGTAGCATATGTCGTTTCAAAACACTTTATAGTGTCAGTTCATTCAAATCATACAGATTGGTTAAAAACTTCAAAGAGTCCAAGGAAACCCAGCAAATTGTATTGAGTCATTAGCTATGTTTACATGGACATAAGTAATCCGAATAAACTCTCCATCAGGTTAGAAATGTTTCATGTTTACATGTCTTTAGGAATATTCTGCTTGGATTCTGGAGGTGCTGATTAGTTTATTACTCTCTTTTTGGCATTTAAATGTCAAAAAGGGATTAAGTGATGAAAATGTTGCATAAAAACCTTTGCCTCTGTACATAAACACAGATCTTTGAGTGAGAGGTGGTTTACGTTATGTCTGCTGGTTTCATTGTCTCTGAATATCTCCAGTTTCAAGCACTTTGAAGTGCTCAATGTGAGAAATAGTTCCTCCGCTTGTCTGAGAGATACAGGGCTTTTGTGGTTTGAAAGAAAGCCAAGATTAAACCAACAGGCTAGTTGTTACTGACATCGTTACAGCAGACGTCACCACATGAAACAAGCCCCTCCTTTCCTGTGCAGACATGCACCTCATGTCTTTCTAGAATGTCATTCAGAAATTCATTTACCTGTTGTCCTCTCATACCGAGCTTTAGTAAAAAAACAAAAAAACAATTAAAAAAAAGTTAAATTGCAGTACTTTCTATAAACAAAGATCTAAAAAGGGAGTCATACATTTTTTTATATCCCTCTCTTATTTTTATCACAGATATAAAAAAATATATATATATACTTTGCAATAATTGTAAATTATTAGTTTATTAAATTGAAATATTTTTTCCATGTTATAAAAATGATAATATCTGCTTAGGAGATGAAGAATTTCTTTTCGGTGTTGTAGTGTTGCCAGTGATGTGGGAAAAAATTTTATTTGGCGATATATCGTGATTTTTGAATGCCCGGTATAATATCGATCTCCCAGTTCCTAATATCGATTTATTTATATATATTTATATTATTTATTTACATACCTAAAACAGTGAGTGGAAAACAAGCTACTGCTGTGTTTAATGTAAGTATGCATAATTTTTGTCAAACTGCAAAAACTTTGTTTTTAAGTCAGAAATTCCCACCTTTATTTTAGGTGAGGAAATCTGTATGTGATATGTTATGTAATAGATAGTTTGAGGTTTGGCTGGCAGATGCAGTAAGAAAATATATGACCCCAATATGAACAAAATATGATTATTTGTAGGATTTGTCCTCCAAGTATAAAACAGCACTTTGCCTCCTCTGCCTTAAGGCTGATTTATACTAAGAAACCAGGTTGTCGGTGTGTCGCAGTAAATACAAATGTGCCCCAGCCCCTTCTGCACACACTGCTGCACCTCCACCGCAGACAGAAGGCATCTGATTGGTCAAATCTACATCCGCACTACACTATTCATATTTCCTGTATGGTACCTTACCGGCTTGTTTTGTTTGTATGACCGCCATTGTGGAAAACGACTCGTGATGTTGGACCAGCTAGAACAGCAGGGTGCGCGAGAATGCTGGGACCATCTTTTTCCTCCTGGATCCCCGCTCTTTTTCGCCCTCATGTCCCTCCATTGTCGCACAAACTTGCCCCCACTTCCTCACTACCTCGGCCATAGCTAGACCCACAGCTAATTCGTGATTGTCTTTCTTGTGTTGTGGCGTGGAATAACATAGCTTAGACCAAGCTTCAATATATTGGGCATAAAACAAAAATATCTGCGACAAGCTCACTGCGACACACTGCTGCGGGGAGTATAGCCAGCCCTTTAGTGTCCCTGTTTTCTTCTGCTGGCATATTGTGAGCTATGAGCTGGAATCTGTGTTCAGGAACTGAGCTGTATTAGTACTTGCAGTGTTTAAACTGTCTTTACGGAAGTAAACATGGATGGTAACACTGGAGCGCATCCAGCGATCTTTCCCAAACTTAAAAACACAATCTTTTCAAGATGGTTAAACATAAAAACTACCCTCAACATTGTCGTCTGCCATGGTTGTTGTTTTTCTTGCCACTTCTGTGTAGCAATACGCAGAATAGTGACCTATGTCTGGTATTTATGACGTTCAGGTCGGTTGAATGCAACCTGGTCGTTCACACTTAGGTCGCATTTGAAAAGATCCGATATGTGTCAGATTCAGGTTGCATTGGAAAAAATCAGATCTGTGTTGTTTAGACTGTCGTGAAAAGATCAAATGCAGGTCACATATGGGCAAGAAATCGGATTTGGGTCACTTCTGGCTGCTGTGTGAACATAGCCTTAGTTGCACTTTTAAATAATCTAACCTGTATCTAAATGTGCCAAGAAGAAAAGCCACTGTTAACAGAAGTGTCATTTACAGTTTACTTCAAGTCTTGAGATGGCTTGGAGCATGGAAGTAGTAGCTTTGGTGAAATGAGATCAAACTTGTTTTGTTGTATGTAAAACACTGCCAGGGGCTCTTTCTCCTGCACTCATAATCAACACTGAAATACGGTGGTGGCAGAATCATGCTTTGGGGATGCTTTTCTTTAGTGAGGCAAGGAAGCCTGTGGGTTGTTATGAAGATGAATGGAGGGAAATGTAGGGGGTAGTGAAAGAAAACCATTGGACAGTATATGTATAACAGCATAAAAACAAGGTGTCACATTTTTGATTGTATTTTCTATGTTTGAAAGGATAATTATTTAATTAGTTTGTCTCCCATTTCTTTGATCAACAATTTTGAGGTAATGAGAAATCAAAGTAAACCAAAACAATTAAGGTTTAGATGGTCCAAAAGGGAAATGTCATATGTTAAGTTTTATTATGTCAGAGCTAATTCAGTCGATCTTTTCTGGTTTTGGAGGTAAAGATTTAGTTATCGGTGTGGGCTTAATGGGTGCAAATTGTAATAATTGTTTTTTGCTAAACAGTTAAAAAATTTTGAAGATAAGAAATGACAATGTGGTTGCAAACACTTTCAAAAACGTTTTCAATCACAAAGTTTCCTTTAGCATTGTGTTTCCTAATGCCACTTGTTGAGATAAAATGTTCACAAGCTGAGAATGGTAAGACGCTGGCAGCTTTCAGTTGCTGTGTGCCTTCCTCTTCCAGGCAGACAATCCTATGATAAAGGCAGTTCATCAAGGGGGAGAAGCCATTGGTAAGAGGCTGAATGTGTGAATGAGAGGCAGACAAGCATCTGTGGGTTTATGTGAAGGGGAGGGGGAAGGGCAGGCAGACAGGCAGCAGTGCAGTACTCATTTGTTGTGCAAGCTGGTCTTTCTCTGCGTGTGTCACGTACCCTTTTTCTTTAGACTGGGCAGGGCCTGCTCTGTCGGGCTGCTGCTTAAGGCGCAGTAGATGAAAACAATTTAAGCTGCAAAAGTCTCTTAAATTATTTTAATTGATTTATTGTAAATACAAGCATAATTCTATTTTCTGTGAAGTTTCACTTCAAATCTAAAATGGCTTTTGGCACCATGGGCTTTAGATTTTCTTGCAACTGTGGAACTATTGAATGAAAATACATAATTTGTTTACTCAATCAACAACTTCTAGTAAACAGTGAGGAAAAAATACTTAAGTTAGGGATATAGCTCTTTAAACTATATCCTACGTAGCTATATACTAAAAAGTAAGGATTCTTTTAATTCCATTACCGGTGTTTCACTTAAAAATGTTAGCATCACCAACTCAATTTAAAAAAAGGACATATCTACCAGCTGAAAGCTTTTATTGCTCATCATTTGAAATGGGAATCAAGCAATACCTTTAAACAAACAAAATGATGAACCCTCATGCATCTGCAAACCTCAAATTAGACAAAAACCCTTTTATTTTAATGTTGGTCAAAAGATAATACACTGTATGGAATTGGAAATTAATATATACATGCATATATATATATATATATATATATATATATATATATATATATATATATATATATATATATATATATATTCATGCTAATTTTACATCCAATAAAATCTTTTTTTTTTTTAATTAGCATTCAAAAACACCTTTTAAAATTCACCCAAAATAAGTCTTCAGAGCAATTGATTCTTTGATGAATTAAATAAAAATTTACATATAGGTATGCAATTAAACATTTACACTAAATAAATACATTCATTTAAACAAAAACATAATAGAAAATCTGTAATAGAGCCTCATCTTTTTAACAGCCCTATTATAAAAGAATGTCTTTAGATGCTCACTAAACGCATCAATAGAGCAAAGACTGTAAGAAAAGGAGGCGTTGGATTCCAAAGTCGGAGGGCATCTGTTTGGAGGACCTTGGGATTTGCGATTAGTGTGGGGCTAAGATCCAACCCGATAATCTTAAATATTGAAGGATGTGTGAATCTGGATCATATCAGAAATTTAACTGTTTTTCTGTGCAAAGCTCCAAAAGTTGATCAAAGCTAAAAACAAGTTGGTAACTGAGCTCTTCACCCGATCTCGAAGTGTGCGCCCAGCCGCCCTGCAAAGGAAACTCCTTTCGGCCGCTTGTATTCCCAATCTTGTCCTTTCGGTCATTACCCAGATCTCATGACCATAAGTGAGGGTGGGAACGTAGATTGATCAGTGAATCGAGAGCTTTGCCCCCGAGTCAGCTACCTCTTCACCACGACAGTCCGATACAGCGACAGCATCACTGCCACACCGATCCGTCTATCGATCTCACGTCCATCCGTCCCTCTCTTGTGAACAAGACCCCCAGATACTTGAACTCCTCCACTTGAGACAAGGACTCGCCACCGACCTAAAGAGTGGAGTCCACCTTTCTCCGGTGGAGAAATGCTAGTCAGCATTTGTCTGGGTAGGCATTTAATGGAGGGATACTCAGATCTGTACTGGATAAACCATGAAATCCTGATTACCTAGTAGTTGTTGGGATCAAATCCTTAGTCCCATTCTTAGGCACTTTGCTGGTGTAGTGGATCCTGGTTCCTCCTGGTCCACAGAAATGCCCAACCTCATGTAGCAGGAATATGCAGACAGTTTCCAAAGGATGAGGCTATGATTCTGGCTGGGCTAGAACATCTCTTGAACCTCACCACCAGGTTGTATCTCGGACAGTCCAGGAGCTCAGAGTTTCCCTGGTAAGGATCTCAGACAAAGTACCCCAGGACACCATCTGTCGTCTCATGAGGACTGTGCCCTGATGTTTTCAAACATGCATATAAGCATGTGGAACCACACAAACTGCTGATAACTGTGTTGAGTTTCTGTAATGGCATTTAAGGAAAATTCTGTTTCACTTTCTCTCTCCAAAATAGCCCAGTTATTGTTCCTGTTCCTTCACCTTATGAGGTCAACATGTTTTTTTATGTCATGCCTGATGCCTTCACTTGCATCACTAGGTATGCAGTTTATTCAACAGTAGTATCGGATCGATATTGGGTATGGCTGAATTGCTCAGCCCAGGTATTGGTATGGATTGAGAGAAAAAAAAAATGGCTCGCTGAAGCTCAATCCTAGACTTGGCCAAACAGGGCTTTACCCTTTTTTACAAGGAGCACAAGTGCTCCCAATGAAACAAATTACGAGCAAAGAAAAAAATCAGGGGCAATACAATTTTTTAATTAAAATGAATCCTTGCTTATAATTCATACATCTTTTCTAGTTTCTAGTTACAAATATTATTTTGACATCCCACTTCTTATTTCAGGGGTATCCGTGCAGTTTTTTTCACATCTAGGGCTCATGTTCAATAGGGAAACATAGGGAAGCTTTGCGGGGAGAGCTCCTACAATGTATTATGGGATCAATCTGCCCGTCTAGTGACCATAGTTGCACACTTCTTTTCAAGGTGCATTGTGGAAAATTTTGAATCCACTACTTTTTCAACCACTAGACATTTGAACACTCGTATAAAATGGCGTAACCTCTATATAGTGGTTATGGTTATGGCGGACGTTCAGACACAGCCCTAATGACAAAGTTGGCAACACTGCTCACCTGTGCACGTATTGATCTGTGTGTTGATGTCAGTCCGGCACAGGGTTCACATTCTCACAGCGTTTCTCTGTTTGTGTGCCAATAAGGAGATACCTGTGTGCACACTATTGTGCCGCATTAGGTGCTGCTGCCAGAAATCTTTAAGGCAACCGTGATCTCTCGTAACTGGTTTAAGAATTTTTCCCATACTAATTTGCTATTTGCCCACATGAAATTTCTTTCCTTTCTTAAATTTTAATAAAAGATGAGTGGATACCTTACTTAAATCAAACCCAACTTTTTTTAAGGAGCAAATTACAAATGAAAGGTGTGAAATCTGTACTTGCATGCATGCTCCCATTTGTAATTTTTTCCTGCTCTCATCAATCTAGTTTTAAGGGGGAAATGCTGTTCAAACATATGCACTGTACAGTCCTGTTAAACAACATTAACACAGAAGAATCTTGTTCGTGGAAACACAATTTTAGGACTTTTTTGGAAGAGTTGTTTGAATATCTAATTCAACTTATCACCAAATATCCCAACTTCTCAGTTCCCAGAATTGGCTGCATATCTTCGTTCTGCTTTTGTGGTGTTGGATTGCAAAATTGTGTAGCTTTTTTTTAAACCCTTTATAATTAGCTAAACAAAACAACACAAACTACATGAATAGAAACTCAATTTAAAACCTGTTGGTACTTTTTAGCCATGCAAAAGAATTGCAAATAAATAGGTGAAACAAGACATGTATCAGAGAGGAGAAACATTTGGCCATGGATGATCAGTCCAGCTTTCTGCCACTTAGTTTCATGACTCACAAATTTGGCACTTTGAGTAAAATCTCTTGTTGTCAAGGGTGTTATAATATCGTCAAGAGAAACCACCAACCAAGCTCCCAAATTAAGTACCAGCCAGATATTTGGATGGGAATTCAGAAGCTGCAATATCCTTACACTCATACTTTAACTAACCATTGTTTTTTTTTAATCTCATGTAGATGCCGATGTCTGGAGCTCCCTTTGGCCAGCAGTATGGCCAGGCCGGGGTGCAGCAGATGGGGACAGCGGGGGTCAATGCCCAACAACTCCAGAACAAGTCGGCCCTTTCTAACAACTTGCCCCCATTCCCTCCTGAGTTAAAGGGAGCTGGGAATGTGCCAAACATGGTGAGGGTTTAAATCTGTGCAAGAACCACTACCTGCTTATGTTTTTGTAGCCTTTTTCTATCCTAAAGAACTTAAAAACAAACAAACGCAAACACAAGTGTTGGTTTTAATGTCTTGCAGATATTATGGAGCATCATTGAGTAGTTATAAATATTTCAGTTTTTTCATGTCTAACTGTAGTCTTTTAAAAGGACTAAATACAAATTAGTGATTCGCCGCCAGGTAATAAAGCAGAATTTATTGTGTAAGATTAAAATAATCCGTGTGGATTGTTTGTAGCTAAGGAAAAGGGAAATCGTCTGGTAATTTCAAACTTTAACTTTTGTGAGTTTGATTTACATGTTGGGATTTTTCACTATGATCAATATCTAATCTCTAGCTTATTTTTGTTTGATTTTTAGGTGTTTCTTCTAGAGATGCACCGATCCGATACCTGGATTAGATATCTGCTCTGATATTGACTAATTAATTGGATCGGATATTGTTGATTTGATATCGAAGATCCAATCCAGTGTACTTTACATGGAGCTTTTATTTATTTATTTTTGCTGCCTGTTAATAAAAAAACATCTAAATTTATATTTGTGTTAATTTACCTTTTCTAACCATGTTCTTTTTTCAAGGTCTGGCAAAATAAACCGTAAATTAACAGTTGAATTGGATTATAATTGGAATTCGGCTGACATGTTCAGCCCGGGTATCAGTATTGGATTGGATAAAAAAAAAAAAAATTGGATCGGTGCATCTCTACTTTCTTCCACTCACCTGTTTTTTGCAATGAGTGTATAAAACTATTTCCACTGCTAATGATTCTATTGCAAGTTTTAATTCTTGAGATTTACAATATCTATACCTGTCTTTTTAAGGATGTAATCTATACAATAACTTTTTTTTTTCCCGCATCCTTGCAGTCCCAAATGCAGCAAGTAGCATCGATGGGCATGGTCCCTGGGACCGGCGGCGTATCCGGAGGCCCGACTGCCGACCCTGAAAAGAGAAAACTTATTCAGCAGCAGCTGGTCCTGCTGCTCCACGCGCACAAGTGCCAACGGAGGGAACAGGCCAACGGAGAAGTTAGGGTCTGTACCCTGCCTCACTGCCGCACCATGAAGAACGTACTCAACCATATGACTCACTGCCAGGCTGGCAAGTCCTGCCAGGGTGAGTAATAGAGAATAAAAGCAATATTTATTTTTTTTTCTTTGTTTTTTTTAACTAAATGCTTTAGTTGAGATACAAACTGGTTAGCATCAAATATATTTTGGTAAGATTAACATGATTTTAATAACAGTCTCAATTTTACAGTAGAGATTATAGATCAATTTTTTTTTTTTTTGTAGAAAACTGCAACTTTGATGTCATTCATTAGACATGTTTCCATTAAGTTTTTTATGCACTTTGAGTTATCGCATTAGAATAGAAACAGCAAAATTTGCATAAACTTAAGTTCTGCAAAAAAGATTTTATGCTCGCTTGAGGTGGTTTTTTTTTTTGTTTTAAGTATTTTCAAAACAAAGTGTAATTACACTACAGAAGAGATGAAAACGCACAAATATTTACCTAATCAGCTGCTTCCACCTCTTCTACTGTCCTGAATGCAACATTAGAATCACATTTGTCTAAGACTAGTTCAAATTATAAAGTAAAACTTGCCAGATTACAATACTTTTATTAAAAACTTTGCGTTTGCTAATTCTACCTCCTGTTTACTACAGCCAGTGCATAACATCAACGTACGATATTAAGTTTTGTATCTTCATGTTAATTTGCTTTAATTTGCTAATGAACCTTCCTGTATATCTTGACGAAAGTTGCTTCTCTTCTATTGAAATTCCTACTGATATTGAGATGAGCAATCTTTTGAGTTTTTTTCCCCTTTAGTTACAGCATCTACACTAAACAGTTGTAATATTTTGAATAGCTTTGACTGGCCGGTTGGCATTCAGAGTATATTGAGACAAACGTCCACTACTCTATTCACTTCTTGAGGTCTTGTTCAGGGATTATGGTAGAATGAAGCAGAAGGTGGATAGATGGATGTAGATATCGTCTGCAGTATTATCTCTACTGCTTTATTTTGTCGGTGTCGAGCCAAACACCAAAGATCACAACATATGGAGTGGATTATGTTCCAACTCTTGCCTGCAGTCAGAAGATAAATATCCAGTCCCAAAGAAAATCATCTTTGTCAATGTATATGGCAGCTGAAATGAGCCTCCTCTGGTAGGTGGCTGGGTTCTTCCTTGAGGAAAGGGTATGAGCTCATAGTTTAGCCACTGATCATCCCTTACTCAGGACGTCAGCTAAGGTGGTTCTGGAAGACTACCAAATAAATATTACGACTGATAAACAAATGAAGGATCATGCTACACTTAAATGTTTCCAAACAACATGGATCTGGTGCAAACAAATTGTGTTGCAAAGCAATCCTCTGCTGGCCTGTACATCATCTATCTTTCTGGTTATTTTGCAAAACATTGTAGTGATTTCCTATAGTAGTGATGTTGGTTGCTACAAGTTCCTACTATTTTTCTGCTCCATCAGTTTCAGTCTACCTGTGTTAGGAGCCATCAGGGCTTTTATAGCTTAACGGAGGAGTAATGGAGGGGGTGCACTGTTTTGTTTTGTTGCTTCACTGTCTAGTAGCTAACTGAGTCGTCAGCTAAGGGAGATTTTCTTGCATTGATTGGTTTCACAGTAGACGGGATCATGCCAGTATATCTAAAGCTTATATTAGACAAATAGCATCAGCTTGTGTTGTTATGAAGGTGTGCTGCTTCAGTGCTGCAAATAAAGGTGCTTTGCTGACCCTTTAAAGGTGCTCCCAAACATCAGAATCCATTGACATATGCTTGCGTCTTTAGTGAAGCTGATATGTGGCATAGTTCTACATTCATTTATTCTTTTATTCCTCCAAAGAAAAGTATGGTGACACAACTGCATTATGTTTGCCTTCTCTGCAAGAGAGTATGTTTTCAGTTGGTGTTTAAAAAAACCCAACAACTATGTACTCTCCATGATGAAGTCTAAAACCATTGGGTGAGCTATTGAAGCTGTAAGAGGTCCAAAAACTTGGGGAAATGCGAAGGAGTCAGTTGGTCTATATTTAGGAACAAGTGTTTTTTTTTTTTTTTTTTGAATAACTGTTTTCTAGTATTGGATTATTAAAATGCTGATTGTTTTGACATCGCCATGACACTCTTCCCACTAGTGGTGATGCAGAGTGCAAAAATGGTGTTGTGCTTCATTATAGTGCCGTAGTGGTGAACTGAAGCCTCGGTTTCTCCATCTTGGCTAACAGAAGTGGCCTCCAGCGTGGCCCATCTGCACTGTTACTAATCACTCCGCGTTCAAAGTCATTTAAGTCTATTTTTCCCCCCTTCCTGACTCTGTTTAGACCTTTGATAAAGTCTTCTCCATGTTAAAATCTGTAGATGAGCTGTCAATATAATGCAATATAATAGCATTGCTGATGAATGACTTTTATAACTGATAGGAGAAAATGTTAAAAGCCATTGGGATGAAAAACAAAGTGTTATGAGGACAGATGTTGGTGAAGGTTGTTTTAATGTCTGTTCAGTGTGATTTCCAGTCAGTTACACTGCTTTGCAGAGTATAAAACCGAAAGGTTGTATCCTTGTGTTTTATTGCTTTAGTGGAGCCAGTTACCTCAGCTGACTGGGTGAACCCTGGTGACAGACAGCATGAGCAAACATTAATTTAATCGCTTCAAACTGCTGTAAGGATGGTTGTTTTTACATTTAATATGTTTGCACTTGTCCCCAGCAGCTTCCATCAGATACCCAGCATTTGTGAACTTTAGACCTCAGTGTTTATGCCCTATCAGCTTTGAAAATGATTTAAAGTGACATGAATTCAAATGTATAATTTCATTTTAGTTTTATTATAGCACAGTGGTTTTTTTTTGTTGTTGTTGTTGTCTTAGTCTCCATATGTGTTGTTGGTTGACGCTCCTCTCTGAGGGTGAAATGTTTGCTTTCATTTTTCCTTCAGTGGCTCACTGTGCATCATCCAGACAGATCATCTCCCACTGGAAGAACTGTACGCGGCACGACTGCCCAGTTTGCTTGCCTTTAAAGAATGCAAGTGATAAGAGAAATCAGCAGCGTAAGTAACTCCTGAAACATCTGCTTTGTTGCTATTTATTAAAACATTTTAAGAAGTGCCAAACGAACAGCAATGAGCCTCAAGGAAGTGTGCGAGCGTAGCATAAAGTGGTGCCACCTGCAGGTTGTGTTTTTCCTGCTGCACGTCTGTGCTGGCTCGCTAGCTCTGAGCTCCGACAGTGAGAGGATTCCTCTAGAAAGGGAGGGCTGTAATGTGACACCCGGGGGAGGGGCTCAGTGTCTCTGCTATTAGTGGGGGCAGGGTCTCAGGACAGCATGCTTTCTAATTGGTTAAAAGCCACTATGACAGGTTTAAATCCCCCACAGAGGCAGCATGCTCACTGTCAGCAATCAACACAGCAAGAGCTGCGCACAGGTTTTACATGAGCCGTTCCACAGCTGCCATTTTCTGTTATTTTTCTGTTCTAGTTTTAGTTATGCTTTTTAGAAGTTATAAATAACTAAGATTATTTTTTTATTAAGAAAATAAGTTCACACTGTATTTAT
>NW_015150982.1:385141-411516 GCF_000732505.1 Cyprinodon variegatus | reverse complement strand
TATATATATATATATATATATATATATATATATATATATATATATATCTACTTTATTTTTTCCGTTTGTGGGAAAATACTTAATTTAATGATGTTTGTGATGCAATTGCAGACAGAAGACATAATTTCTTGGCTTAGTATTATGAATTCAATTAAAACATTTTAATATAGTTTGTTTTGTGGTTTTTATGTTTTTCTGCCAGTAATGTTAAAATATTAATCGTTAACCAGTGTTGACTTTTCTTTTTTTTATCAATTAAAAGCAGAAAAAAGACCCAATGCATAACTAATTTGACCGTAATAACCAGCACAGTTTTTTTTTAAATTATGTATGGATCAATAAAATCGCAGGATGCAAAATTTGCCTACTTACTTTCATTTCATATATTTTTTAGATGTGGTTTTACCAAAATAACTTTAGTGTGCATCCTTTTCTCTCCAGCAATGTTAAGTTCTCCAGGAGCCAGCCTGCAGAATGCCATCAGTACAGTCGTACCTGGCCAGCCTAGTGCCACAGCCATCAACACTGCTTCTACTCACATCGACCCCAGCTCTATGCAGAGGGCCTATGCAGCTCTAGGCCTTCCATATGGAAACCAGTCCCCTGCTCAGGTTCAGGGTCAGGGTCCAGCTCAGCAGAACCCGCAGGGGCATCAGCTACGAAATATGAACCCACTTGGTATAAAATCAAAACATTTAGTTTTTTTTTAATCAAACTTTCCAGTCACATGTAGATGCTTGTAGATAAACCTTTGTTAATCTGCGTTTATTAGGCACTAACCAGATGAACCAGATGGCAGGAGGCCTCGGTGCCCATTCCTCAGACCAGACTGGCCTGCACTCTGACTCCTCTCTCCCCTCTACGCTCAACAAGTAAGCCTTGTTAGAATTTCTTCATAATCAAACATTGATATAAATGTTTTTTTATTTTTATTATTTTTTTTAATCAAATGTGTCTGAACCGAAAACAAATTCTGTGATCTGTCTTGCAGTCAGCTGCTGTCAGATGGATCAGTAGTAGAAGGAATGGGAAACCTGCCTGCTGCCACCCCTCTCTCTGCATCAGGGGTAAGAAAGGCCTGGCATGAGCACGTGACTCAGGACCTCCGCACCCACCTGGTGCACAAACTGTAAGTCTAACATATAAGAATGTTTCAATTTGCAAACCAAATGGTTCAGCAGATAAGTCAAATTTTTAACCCTGCAGAGTACAAGCCATATTTCCCACTCCGGACCCTGCTGCACTGAAGGACAGGCGGATGGAGAACTTGGTGGCTTATGCTCGCAAAGTTGAGGGAGATATGTATGAATCAGCAAACAGCAGGGTAAAAGAATCCTAATGCACCTAGTTGTTTTTTGTATCATAACGATTCAATAATTGATTTTTTTTTTTAACTCTTTTCCTGATCTCATGGTTTAATTGTCCTCTTAATAGGATGAGTATTACCATTTCCTGGCTGAAAAAATTTACAAGATCCAAAAGGAGCTGGAGGAGAAGAGACGCTCTCGGCTTCAGAAACAGCCTCTGATGGGGACGGCTGGGCCCCAGCAGCCTGGTATGGCTCAGCCCAACAGCATGGGCCCCGGTCAGGCTGTTCGACCTCAAAGTACGTACCAAACACCCATAGGACCTATTTTATAAACCGCTCACATGTTTGTATTTTTTGATAGCAACCTTTATTTACGCATGTTCTATGCTGGCTTCTTGCAGATGGGCCTGCACAAATGCCCAACATGCCAAATCAAATGATGAACCGTATGCAGGTGGATCAAGGTATGTCACATCTCTCTTAGCAGGGGGTATTTTGGGAAAAAAAAGAAAGAAAAACACAACTTATTTTTTTACCCCTTCTGTTGTCATGTATGTGATGGATTTCAAAACCATAAGTGCAAACATAACGGTAAAAAGCTGTCTTGTAATGCCTCTTGGATTGTTGATCGTCTCTTTAATTCATGTGGCTTAATACCTGTGCCAGCCTCAGTAGGGCATCGAATTATTAAATTACGTCAACTCCCCTGAAGAGGTATGTAATTGTATATAAATTTGTTCCCACAGGAATCAATCAATTTAACCCAATGGCGATGCAGAACACGCAGATGCCTCAGGCACCCATGGGAGCGAGGGCTCCCTCCCCAATGAGCCATCCACAGCAGATGAACATGAACTCTGTTCCAGTGGTGAGATTTGTTTCCTTTCTCTTTTTTTTTTCCCCCTAAGCATTTTTGTTGCTCTCATGGTGTTAAAATTACGATTTACAACCATTTGAATACATTATAGGATTTTAGTTTTTTACATTCATGGGTAGATATATGAAACCCTTTGATACGTGATGTGCATAATCATATTATAGGCTTTAGAACAGGAGGTTTCACTTCACACTTTAAGCTGTTACTGTCACCTCTGGTAATGTTATGTTTAATAGTACAATTATTAAAGGCTTTGTTTATCTAAAAAGAACAAATTTTTGCTTGCTAAAAAGTGATTAATCCTCAAATTAGGATTTTTTTTCTTGCACCAAACGTTGGATCTTTTTCTGTGTTTCAGTTTTGTTTCTGCAGTTCTAGACGATTTATTTTAAAAGTTTTTAACCTAAAATGCACATAAAGGTGTACAGTACCTAACAAATGTGATAAAACATGTTAAAGTTTGTTTGAATGTTGGACTAGATAAAGAGAAATCAGGGAAAAGCATTTTATTTTTGTTTGGAGCACTGACTTAATTCAATGTTCTGATGTGTTTCTTCTTGTTCAGATGGGCATGTCCCCATCAAGAATGCCTCCAAACCAGGGCATGATGGGTAATCATGCTAATAACATGCTGTCTCAGCCAGCCTCCCAAGGCCAGTACCTGCAGCAGGGTCAGTATCCTGGTTCTGCAGGTGGAGCCATGAATGTGAATATAGGTATGGGACAGACTATGCCACAGGCTGCTGTTGCACAGGTAAGATGATCTTTAATTTAGTAAAACAGACTAGAAAAAACCCTCTTTGGTCTGGGTTGTTCTGTGATTGTAGCCTTTTCGTCTGTCTGCTTTATGAAAGTTCACCAGGCTAATAGTTTGCCCCACTTTTTCCAGCAACAACAAACCTCTAACCTCCCTCTGAATGCACTGGGCCCCCAGCTTCCCTCTGGACCCTCCACCCAGCCCAACCGCGGCACCCCCCCTCCACCCAACGTCAGCCAGCAGCAGCAACATGCCCCCACCCAGGCCCAGGTGCCACCCCAGCCTTCCACCCCCGGCTCCACAGCAGGACCTTCCTCCACCCCTACCCACATTCCAAGTAGCCTTCCTCGTCCTTCTGCACCCATGAACACTCCTCCAGACCCCTCCCAGCCTCTGACCCCCATGCAGCCACCCTCTGAACCTCCCAGCCAGATGCAGCAGCCCACCTCTGTGCAGCCGCAGCACCCTAGTACACCGGTGAGATCCTTGTTCTTCCCGAGTGCTAAAAACAAGCTTCTACCTATGCTGGTTTAGATTCCAGCTCCTGTCTGGTCATATGTTTGCTTTTTTAATGTGTCTCATAATTTATATTTATTTAATAAGTTCTGTTTGACTCGTTTAAGTTATCGCAGGCTGCAGCTGGTATCGATAACAGAGTACCTACCCCTGGCTCTGTGGCTGAACTGAGCTCCCAGCAGGCCCTGCCTGACACGAGCAGCTCTGAAGTCAAATCTGAAGTCAAAGAAGAGGAGGAGGAAGAGGACAGCAAACCTGGCAAGAAACAAGATGATGTAAAGATGGAGGTATACACAGCATGTTGCATTAAAAAAAAGTTATTTTTTAAACACAGCTACAAATATAAATGTTGCTTTTGATTCCTTTTTCTCAGCAGGATGATGAAACCAAACCCCCCCTGGTGAAGAAGGAAGAAACAGATGCAGCAGAACCAAAGCAGGAACCAATGGAGACTGAAGACAAGAAGCCGGAGGTGAAGGCAGAACCCAAAGAAGAGGAGGACAGTGCATCCAACAGCACATCTACTGCTCAAAATCGCAAGAAAAGTAAGACCACTAATTCCACTCTAGTTTGTTCGTTGACCTGCCTTTGCTGATTCTGTATGATTATTCTTAAAATAATACATCAGAAGACGGAAGAAAATATTTTTTTAGCCTTCCTATCGCAGACAATCATTCATTTTTAATTTTGGCAACAAAAGCCATCTCATACACATGCACAGTGAGAGGGCATTGAATGGAAAACAGGATATTTATTACAATAGTTATAAGATGGCATTTTAGTTCAATATGAAGAGGAACACATATCCAGAAACCCATTTAATTAGATTCTAGATTAAAAATATTTGAGCCCCCATTTCTGGACTTTATTATTTTTCAGTGTTTTTGACAAACAATGTTGCTAATCTGCAGAAGAGCTCCGTGTCTGGGATGCTGCATATAAGGCAGTATGGATATGGAAGCTCTGGTTAGACTGACACTCTTTTATGAAATGTTTTAAATTTAGTGAGTAGCATTACCAATATACAGCCTTTTGGATTTATTCCTTAGATTATGTAGATCTGACCTCCAGAGGTGGAAACCCACATGTGTAAAACTTTAGCTGTGGTGTAAAAAGAAGAAGGAAAAAAAAAGGTTCAGCTGTTCCTTTGTCTGCTGAAGGTCTGGCTTTCTAGTGCCCTGAATAAACTACAGACATGTCATTGAAAATGTTTTCTTTCAAATGCCTTCATTTGTTCTTTCAGTGCTACTAAAAATGGCTGACATGGTGTTCTTCACTCAGTCATTCAGCTTCCACTTTCATTAGTGCAGCCTAGTTACGCTTAGGTATAATATTTTCACTGACTGATAAAGAAAAAACACTTTCTGACCATTCAGCAAATCAGGCCAGGACGACTCTGAAGAATCCAACACCTGCCTACAAGTAAAGATTGTGAACTGTTAAAGCGATATTTTATTTTCAATGTTCTTCAGATTTATATTTTTTCTACAACTAAAACACACCAAGGTAATGGATGCAGACAGGATCCACTCTGTTCGTCTGCAAGAAGGCAACCTAAATCCATGCATTTCCACCTGAAACCAGACTAATAACATTAAATAAATTTCTTAGTGGCAGAGCAGATTGTCTGATACGCATTAACACACTTTTAGGTTTAAGGAAGCAAATGTTTTTTATTAATGTTTTATTTTTGCAGCGTAACATTAGAACCCTACTGACTGATGGGAGTGAGATGAACAACAGTTTAACTGTTTGCTACAGTAACAAGTTGGGGATCAGCAGTATAGGACGGTGAAGAGTTTGAATTAAGAGTAGTTTATATATTTTAAGGAATATGGACTACTTTACTTAAAAATAAAGATTGGAACATTTTCACTGATCAAACCTGAAGAAAATCCTACAGCAGTAAGCAGATAAAAAAATAGGTTTGGATTTGTGAAACGGCTCTAAAGACATTTTAGAAGTTTGATCCGATCCTAGATGATTGGCATGTCAAATTAAGCACTCATGAAAACCATTGCACAGAAATGCTTTAGACCAACTAAAGGAAGTAGTTGATGTTCAGTTTCACTTGTTGTTCATCTAGTTTTCAAGCCAGAGGAGCTCAGACAAGCCTTGATGCCTACGCTGGAGGCCCTCTACAGGCAAGATCCCGAGTCCCTGCCCTTCAGACAACCTGTAGACCCCATGGTGCTTGGTATTCCTGTAAGTTCCCACAGTTCTTTTGGGTTTTTGTTTTCTTTTTATTCCAAACCGTCCAACTTTAATAGAATCGGAAACCCAACCTCTTCCTGCAGGACTACTTTGATATAGTGAAGAATCCCATCGACTTGTCCACCATTAAACGTAAGCTAGACACGGGTCAGTACCAGGAGCCATGGCAGTATGTGGACGACATCTGGCTCATGTTCAACAACGCCTGGCTGTACAACCGTAAAACATCACGTGTCTACAAGTGCTGCACCAAGCTGGCCGAGGTGTTTGAAGCAGAAATTGATCCTGTCATGCAGGGTCTGGGCTACTGCTGTGGCAGGAAGGTGAGACAGTAACATGTAAATACAGCTTAGGTAGTAGAACTACTGATTCTTCCCTTGAATTAAATCATTGTAAAGTGAGTAAATCTAAGTGGTCACAAAAAAAAAAGCAGTAGATGAGGCAAAGATTGTGCATCAACATTTTTTGGTTAGATGAGCCACAAACATGTCGAATGTTGAAAAGCAGGTCTCTGCCACAGGAAAATATGGCAGCATCATGCTGTGGAATGCCTTTCTGACAGTGACAGATAACCTTGCCAGAGTTGATAGAAAGATAAATGGCGCTAAATACTTGTTATTGATAGAAGGAAATCTGTTAGAGGATACAGAGGTTCACCTTTCATCACCTCACCTAAACATTAAGCTAGAGCTACAGCTGAACAGTAGAAATTATAGTATGTTCTGTTTTCAGAGTAGCTTGAATCTGAGACGGATTTAACAATAGATTTCCATCCAATCTGGCTGACTTACAGCAACACATACTTTTTAGATTTCTCTATATATATTTTTATTTAATAATAGTTTTCCCTCTACTTTTCAGTTAAGTGCTGTTTTTTCTGCAGGGTGTCCCCCATGGAAATGGTCAGAAGTTGTAGTCTGGCCAAAATAGGAACATTTCAATGATATGTTGGTTAGCGTAATCAAACAGTTTTGCTTTATTAAGAAAATGAAATGAAAATCCACTATAACAGAATGGTACATGTATCAGGAAGTATATGGTGATCCTATTTTTTCAATCATTTCTACATGATGATTTCAGTCTTAGAGCTTTATTTTCATACTAAAATACATTTCTGCTCTTACTCAGCACTGCTAATAGTTTTGTAGATCAATGTTTTGCTAGTTGAAAAAGTGTAATTCTCTACAAAAAGTGTAGTTCTCTACTTGTAACAATAGCCCCACAATTCTTAAAGGATTCATTGCAAGTTTTGGAACTTATAATTATTAATGATATTGATTCTAAATTGTTCAGTTTGTAATTAAATGGATGCAAACTTAGATACTGGATTGCTAATTTGAAACTGTGTAGTTGTCTGTAATGTCAACAGATTAACTATTTTCAGAGCAGAGTGGATGGTGATATTTCTTTATTTTCATTCAACAGTATGAGTTTTCGCCTCAGACGCTTTGCTGCTACGGCAAACAGTTGTGTACCATCTCCAGGGACAGCACCTACTACAGCTACCAGAACAGGTAACGCAAATATTCAAAATGATGGGGAAGATGTTATCACACAGGTTGGGGGTGCTTTAGAGGATTTTGCTTGGATCTTTTGTAAAGATTTAAGAAGCTGTTTTAAACCATCCAATGCCTATAAAAGGCAGAGACTCTGAATGAAATGGTTTCATTAATAGCATGTTGCAGACATTGTTCCTCATCAGTCTGTGTTCAAGTCAAAGGTTTGGCTTTTACATAGATCTCGCACCAAAGCTCCCCCTTCTGGTCTATTTGTGCTACTACACCTCTGCAAACTAGTTTTTTTTACACTGTGGCAAATGCTTCAATGTTTCACATCTTGAAAAAAATTATTTCCCAAATATTGAAAAGGTAAATCATTAATCCCAATAAATTTCCATCTGATTTAGACATTGATCAAAATGGCTAATTATGGTTCCATTAGTGTCAAGCTTGTATGTATACATGTCAGGTGTTTGATTGAACTGGAAATGGATACAGATATGGTTATGTTGGTTTTGTTTTAAATATATCATTGCCATATCTGACCACGCCCCCTCTCATGCATCCATTCTTACCGTCTCTGGTGCATGCTGCCATGTCTTTAACTATTACTATGTAAATGTTTCTGTTCAACCAGCATGCTGTTTAAATGTAAAATTCACTGTGGATCATTATAGCCGCTTTAGCATGTTGCCCACCTTATCATTGCTCCAGTTTGAATGAAAGGCCGAATCATGACAAATTCAGTTGTGACTAACCTTTACCTCTGCTTGTGTGTGTATGTATGTGTCCATTTATCCATCTGTCCGTCTATCCACCCATGCTTGGTCCGTGGTTGTTGCCGTGTGCTCCATTCGATCCGCATTCTCCCACCTGTACGCCGGTTTGCCTGTGCTGCTACTGTGTGTGCTGGCCGTAGTTCACCCAAATATGGCCTTATTGCCGACAGGTATCACTATTGCGAGAAGTGCTTCAACGAGATCCAGGGCAACAGCGTAAACCTGGGCGATGACCCAGCGCAACCGCAGACGTAAGTGGCCAAAAGCTGGTTGTTCTTAAACTCGCCAGGGATCATGCTGTACACTCTCTGCTTTGGCTTGAGTTATACGAGTAAGCATTAATACTTGTATCTTTTTTTTCTTTTTCACACAGCAAAATATCTAAAGATCAGTTTGAAAAGAAGAAAAACGATACTTTGGACCCTGAACCGTGAGTTTACTGCAGGCAGTACAGAAAGCTCACTAGTATTTGATTGATTCCAGAGATATTTTATTGTGAAAACAAAACTTCTGTCTGTTTTTAGGTTTGTTGAATGTAAAGATTGTGGAAGAAAAATGCATCAGATCTGTGTACTGCACTATGACGTCATTTGGCCCTCTGGGTGAGTCCTAATCCATAACACCAGAGTTCAGATGACCAACATTTGTTCTTATGAGAACAGAAAATTAGCAATGCCACTTGAATGTTTTCGTATTTAGAGGTTATTGTAGCATTATTAGGGTTAGTGCTAACTCCATTTTACTTTCAAACACCTTGTACCTCTATTAACCCCCCTCAACAAAACATGGTGGTGTCAGTATCGTGCTGTGGGGTCATTATGTTTGACGCACATACAGGAAAAATTATCCACCCGTCACAGCGTCTGCAGCTTTTATACTTTATTACGCTGTGCCCCCCTCACCCTGGAGTCGGGGGCATCTTCAGCACAAACTACAAGCGAACAACACAAGGAAGTAGAAAGCGCAGCCATTTATAACTTTTTCAAAGTCTTTCATGCCATCTAGAAGCATAATTTCTTTCCTAAACATTTTTCCACAATCTGTTGACAGTGGTGATAATTATGAGCTAAATCAAAGGTGGCCTTCAGATGTTTACATTTGCAAAGCCTCGCCAGCAGGAGCTTCTGCTCGTTCGCCTTGTTTTCAGGCATAGATCTGTCCGTTAAGTTAAACAGACGTCGCGTGGAAGCTCAAAATGATGCAATTTGCCCATGCTAACCTCGCAAGCAAGCAAGCTTTAAAGAAGATGTTTCGAGCTAAATATCGAAAGACAATTGTTCAGAGGCAGACCAGAATTTGAGGCTAGAGCTTCAATAAATACACCACCCCCACAGTAAATTATGAGTTTTTAACTGAGCCTGTTAAGCTGAGACCTGGACATTGGTTGGAGATGATGCTAAAATGGCAGATTACAGATTGACTGTTGCATTTTTTTTTTTTTTATTTCTCCCCAGCTTTGTTTGTGACAACTGCCTGAGAAAGACTGGAAAAACTAGAAAGGAAAACAAGTTCTCCGCAAAACGTACGTAAAAATGCTAAAAGAATTTTCATCTAGATGAACGGCTTTAATCTAAATTCAGTTTTAAAGCCATGTTTTTTATTTTATCAGGGCTGCAAACTACAAGGCTGGGGACCTACATCGAGGACAGAGTAAACAAGTACTTGAAAAGGCAGAACCACCCAGAAGCTGGTGAAGTGTTTGTGCGAGTTGTTGCCAGCTCTGACAAAACTGTTGATGTTAAGCCTGGCATGAAGTCTAGGTAAGATGGTTTAGACCTGGGATCTATGCCTTACACTTCACCTCAAAGCGTGGTTTGTTGTAGCTAAGGTTTTCCTCTTTGCACCTGCAGGTTTGTAGACTCAGGTGAGATGGTGGCGAGCTTCCCTTACAGAACCAAAGCACTTTTTGCGTTTGAGGAAATCGACGGCGTGGACGTTTGTTTCTTCGGCATGCATGTTCAGGAGTATGGCTCAGATTGCCCCTTTCCAAACACAAGGTGACGTTAAAGCTGAAAGAAAATCTCAAAAGTTCTCTTATCCTTTTGTTGTAATTTAGTTTTTTGTAACGCTTTGCCTCGTTTCTATCTTTCAGACGGGTTTACATATCATACCTCGACAGTGTTCACTTCTTCAAGCCGCGTGGTCTGAGGACTGCAGTGTACCATGAGATCCTGATAGGTTACCTGGAATATGTGAAGAAACTTGGGTAGGACTAATTTTATTATGTCAAATCTGTGGGTTGATGGCTCCTCTAGTCGCCAAGTGGCTCATAGTGTGATTTTCTGAGCAGATATGTGATGGGTCACATCTGGGCATGCCCCCCAAGCGAAGGAGATGATTATATTTTCCACTGCCACCCTCCGGACCAGAAGATCCCTAAGCCCAAACGGCTGCAGGAGTGGTACAGGAAGATGCTTGACAAGGCTTTTGCAGAGAGGATCATACATGATTACAAAGTAAGAACAAGGAATATAAAGATCTTTATGTTGACACATTATATTTTATACAACAATGATTTAAAAAAAGATGTATTTAAATTTTTCTAGGAAGGGCTTAAATATTAAGTTCTTCAGTTATTTTTTCCCCTAAGTTTTCATAAACATTTTTGTAAAAAATTTTATTAAGCATTATTTCTATGTTGCTTCCGTTTTGGGTCCAGAGTTAAACATTCAGGTAATGTTTATTTATATAGCACCTTTCTCAGACAAGCGTCAAAGTGCTGTATAATATGAGGCATAAAATACTAAGCAGAACCATAAAAAATACATATAGACAAAATAAATACAATCATCTGGGAAAAATGTCACACCAAAATAGAGATAAATCGAGCCAAAATACAGAAGAACAGTCAAATCTACAAATTGGCGAGAAAATACATTTTCAGGTCGCTGCAGCTTTTTCTCCAGCTTTTACTAAAATAACTAAATCACTGTGATGGAAAATAAACTGCTTTAGACTTTTACTGCAGCAAACAGGCCTATTCCCTGTCAATAGGAAATTGGATTATTTTTAAAATATTTGTAAGAATTTAATTTACCAATGACTGCTAATAAATGCACTGCAAATGAAAATTGACATCTTAAAAAAAGTCAGTTTTTCTAAAAATAAGTGCCTTTTTTCTTGAATTTAGGAGGTAAGTGAGACCCTTTTTCAATTTAACAGGACTTTTTACATTCAAAGTAAGAAAAAAAACATTTGCATTCTCTTATTTAAGGTGCATATTATTTAATTAGCCGAAAAATACTAATTCCATTGAAGGATCATCTTATTTACCTACTCAAATTAAAAGTCAACACACTTGATCTAAGAAGTTTTTACTTATTTCTAGATCATTTTCTAAGTGTGGGCGAAATTTTTATCCCAGCAGATCATCTGCTGGGATCCTCTAAATTAATTTCAGTTAAAATAATTAATCAAAGTACAAATATGAGAGTAATGAAAGATTAACAAATCTAAACACATTGTTAGAGTTGATAATTTTGCCTTTTAAATGTTTAATAAGAGTTTGTTTTTGTCCAGGATATCTTCAAGCAGGCGACAGAAGACAGGCTCACCAGTGCCAACGAGTTGCCGTACTTTGAGGGCGACTTTTGGCCGAATGTGCTTGAGGAGAGCATTAAAGAGCTGGAGCAGGAGGAGGAGGAGAGGAAGAAGGAGGAGAACACGGCCTCCTCTGAGACAACAGAGGTATGGCTCATGATCTTTGTTTTAAAGAAAGGCTCAACATCAAACCAGCAGTTTACCCTTTAATCATAGTTCAGCTTTTAAGCATAATTCTGCTTCTCTAAATGTTTACGTTTACCCTTCAAGGGAGTCCAGGCAGACAGCAAGAATGCCAAGAAGAAGAATAATAAGAAAACCAATAAGAACAAGAGCAGCGTCAGCCGAGCCAATAAGAAGAAGCCTGGAATGCCAAATGTAGCCAATGATCTGTCTCAAAAACTCTACGCCACCATGGAGAAACATAAGGAGGTGGGAAACCTTCAGTTCTACTTGTGACCTAAATATGATCCAAACAATGACTCAGCCTATCAGCTGTAGTAGGTTGTTATTAGATGCTGATGTAGCGGTTTTCCCTCCAGGTCTTCTTTGTTATCCACCTCCATTCTGGGCCAGTCATCAACACCCTCCCACCCATAATGGACCCTGACCCACTGCTGACCTGTGACCTCATGGATGGGCGTGATGCCTTTCTGACGTTGGCCAGAGACAAGCACTGGGAGTTCAGTTCGCTGAGGAGATGTAAGTGGAGCTCCATGTGCATGCTGGTGGAGCTGCACAACCAGGGCCAGGACCGCTTCGTCTACACGTGCAACGAGTGCAAGCATCACGTGGAGACTCGTTGGCACTGCACTGTTTGTGAGGTAAGACTTTAATTCACCTTTACAAAGCGTTTCATGAGTAAGAATTCTTAGACCATCTTTTGTCGTACCGGGATTTTATATGATAGACCAGCAGAACAATGAGATGGAAGAAAAAAACATAAAATGGAATCAGCTTTGTAAACTCTGATACCTTAGAATAACATCAGTAGATCCAATTTTCCTCTGAACTAACCAAATTCAAATGGGTCCATTTGGGTGCTCCTTTCTTCAGGGGCCGCCGCAGCAGCTCGTTACAGCTGGCATGCTAGAGGTTTACCTTTCCTGACTCAACCCGGACCCCCTGTGTCAAAGATGCCGACTTAGCTAGCTACCCTACAGAGGGACAGATTTTTATGCAATGAATGAACATTAGGAAAGCATTTCATCATTTCAGTGTTATGGTTCGCTATCTGTTGGTCTGCCGGATAAAATCCCAATAAAATTATATAAAGTGTTTGGTTAAAATGCCAGAAATTTTAAATGGCCTAGTGATGGGATGAAAGCTCAAATCTCTACCTCACTTAAAACATCTTTCCTTGTGTCATCAGGACTATGACCTGTGCATTAACTGCTACAACACTAAGGGCCATGAACACCAAATGGTGAAGTGGGGTCTGGGTATTGACGATGACAGCAACAGCCAGAGCGGCGAGGCCTCAAAGAGTCCTCAGGAGAGTCGTCGTCTCAGCATCCAGCGCTGCATCCAGTCCCTGGTCCATGCATGCCAGTGCAGGAACGCCAACTGCTCGCTTGCATCCTGCCAGAAGATGAAGAGGGTGGTTCAGCACACTAAGGGCTGCAAGCGCAAGACCAATGGTGGATGTCCTGTTTGCAAGCAGCTGATTGCATTATGTTGTTACCACGCCAAGCACTGTCAGGAGAACAAGTGTCCCGTTCCATTCTGCCTCAACATCAAGCAGAAGCTTCGTCAGCAGCAGCTGCAGCACCGGCTACAGCAGGCTCATCTGATGCGCCGCCGAATGGCCACCATGGCTGGAAGAGGTATGCCAATGCCATCTCCACCTACCTCAGCTGCCCCTGAAACCCCCAACTCTGTGCAGCAGCCTAGTACACCCCAGACTCCGCAGCCCATGCCCAGCCACCCCCAGCAACAGCAACCACCAAACCCTGCCAACATGGGCCAAGGGTTCCCCAGCAATGGCCGCAGCAGTCAGCCGACGACTCCAGTGCCGCAGGGTAAACCGGGACCGCAGTCCTCCCCCCTTCATCAGCAGCTGTCTCCTATGCCCAACATGCCACATCAGCAGCAGGCTCCTCCTCCACAGCAGCAGCAGCCACCGCAGCAGCACCAACTGCTGGCGGCAATGAAGGTGGCACAGCAGATTGAGATGGCAGCTAAGGTGAGGCAACAACAGCCCAATTATGCCACCAACGGGATGTCTATGAATCCGCAACGCATTATGAACCCCATGCCGAGCCAAATGCAGATAATGCAGGGCCCTCGGGGACCCCAGGTGATGCAGTCTGTACCGCAGGGCCAGTGGGGCGCTGGGATGCAGAATCCCCAAGGCCATCAGCCTCTGGTCCCTCCTCAGCAACGCCCCATGGCCCCTCAGCCGACTCAAGGAACCCCAATGTCCCAGCAGTCCCCGCTCATGCAGAGACCCATGATGGCGCAGCCGTCGGGTCTTCAGATGCCCGGGGTCATGCCTCCCCAGGGGCCCTCCCAGCAGGGAATGACACCACAGCAGCAAAACATGCCCCGAGGAATGCCTGGAAATATTACTCCAAGTGCCGTGCAGGAATTACTGCACACCCTTAAGTCTCCGAGCTCTCCGCAGCAACAGCAGCAGGTCCTGGCCATCCTCAAATCTAATCCCCACCTCATGGCTGCTTTCATTAAACAGAGAGCAGCCAAGTACCAGGCCAGCCAGGCGCCGCAGCAGCAGCAGGTCCAGCAGCAGAACACACAGGTCATGCTGGGTCCACAGCCAGGGATGCAGGCCATGGCAGCTATGAACCCAATGCAGCGCCCGGGGATGGCTCCTCAACAGCAGCCACCTCAGCCGGTGGGGCCCCAGGGAATGGCACCTATGGGTCCTCAAGGCCAGATGATGAATCCCGCTCAAAACGGCAGCCCCCAGTACCACAGACAGCAGCTGCTTAGGATGCAACAAATGCAGCAGCAGGGAGGCTTGCCTCAGGGCCACGGGCAGTTCCCCCCACAGCAGCAAGGGGCTCCAAACTACTCCCAGCTCCGAGCGCATCAGCAAATGGCTATGCAAGGAGGCCAAGGTCCTATGGGGTCAGTCCCTTCCATGTCACAGATGGGCCAGCCTGGCATGGGGATGGACGGGATCCCGAACCAGCTCAGGCAGCGTATGATTCAGCATCAAATGAAGCAGCAGATGGGTTCTCCGGCGCAGGGGAACTCCATGAGTCCGCAACCTAATTTGCTGCAAGGCCAAGGCCAGACAGGAGCTCACCTCCAGGGCCAGGCCATGGCAAACACCCTGGGCAACCAGGTTCGTTCCCCGGCTCCAGTGCAGTCACCACGCCCACCTTCACAGCAACCCCCTCATTCCGGTTCCTCGCCGCGGATACAACCTCAGCCTTCGCCACAGCATGGGGCTCTCCACTCCAGCTCCCCTCACCCCAGCCTCGGTCCCATGTCTGGCCCTATGGACCAGGGACACATGGGAACTCCTGAGCAGAGCGCAATGCTCCCACAGCTGAACACGCCAAACCGAGGAGGGCTGAGCAATGACATGAACATGGTGGGCGATACCACAGGAGACACGCTAGAGAAGTTTGTTGAAGGATTGTAGCATTTTGAGACAGAAGAAAGCTCTGCTCCAGATTTTTTTTTCTATTTACTGATTTAAAAAAAAGTCTTAGGAGGCCTATGGACTGTGAACTTTCCTTATACCACAGACTCCTTTTTCTCTAAACAGAGTGATTTAATAATTGCTGTTGAAAAGAAAACAAAGACAAAGAATATATTTTTGGTTCCGGCCAGCATTGCAAGAATTTGCCCTGGTCTTTGTTGGTTTATTTTATTTTTCTGTTATGATTTGCAATTGAATTTTTAAAAAAACACTTAAAAAAAAAAAAACATCCTATTTTGTACCTTTGCAGATAAATATTGTATTTGTGTTGCGAAGTCTGTAAAGTTGTCTGTGAATTTTTTCGCCAGTTTCTCAGTTTTCCTGTTCCTGGCTAATTTATTCTAATATGCCATTTTATTATTATTCTTTTTGTTTTGTTTTTTCAAAAGGACTGCCTTTAGGAAAGCCTTAATTTCTTTCCTGTTTGCAGAGTTTAAAGGAGATTAACGTATTTGTATAGATCTAGGATACCTATTGCACACACAAACACAACATGCTGGTGGAAGAGAAGCTTGTGTTAAAACTCGTTCATGTTCACAGGTGCCAGAATGTTCTTTTTACCTGGCCCCATCCCAGCGATTGTCTTGCAGATTTTCAAACTTTGCTTTTGTCTGTTCTTTATTCTAAAGAAATTGTCAATAAGTACTGAACCTGTTTTGCCTGTGGTGGGAAATATGTAATTCTTTGACTGCTGATTAGTGTTCGGAGAGTTTTTGTGCAGCATTTTTCTCTCTCATTAAACTTGAATTGATGAGGAACTATTCTCTAATGTAAATCAAGCAGCTAGACAGTACTGTAAATATGCAGAAAATGAGAATGAATTCACTGTATAAACTGGTTCAAATGGCTCATTTCGTACTTATATACCTTATTGTTAAATAAACCTGTGTGCCACAGAATCTGTCTCTAACCTATGACAACCAAATACTAAACTAACCATCAAAGTGCATTATGGGACGATGCTGATTGTCAATTAGACATCCCTGTTCTTGTCCCATTCATCTATTGGCTTCCACTAATCCAACTGGACCAGATGTAAAACCCAAACATCCTACTTTCTCTGCAGCACTTTGGCTCTTCCTGTGGAAACAGATACTTGTATATCCAAGTAGTCTCAGAATCCTTAAATGTCTCCACTGGTTCAGGTAAAACGTTTATACTAGATTAAGAGAGAAAAACATTAAAGGTAGTATTTAAAGCACTACATAAAAAGAAATATGTTCATTTCAAACAAATTTTTAGATATAAAATGAGCAGATAAAGTACTGTTGGTTCCAAAGCTGAGGATCTGGTCCTGGCAACCTGTCAGCAAGTCGCTGACCACCAACCCTGAAAAGTTATCAGTTCTAAAACCATTCAGTGGTTCATAAAACATTATCAATAAATTTGCATACTGTATGTCCTTTTGCAAACGGGTCTGGACTATGAAGAAACATTTAAGGTGAGCTGCAGCTGTCTGATGCATTTTTAAATAGATTAAGGTTCATTGCAATAATCAAAACACAAGTAAATTTAAGCATGCACGATTATTTCCCCCTTATTTTGTGGTGTATTAAAAAAAAGTTATAGTTATTAACCTTTAAGTTAGTGCAAAAACAAGTCTAACAATACCAGGTTATTATTGGAAAGCCCTTGATCTTTTACAGTGTGGTGTGATGATCTTTAGTCTTGCATCTTTGGACCTGGAAACAATTATTTCTATCTAACTGAGCTATTCACATTAACTCAGTGGCTAATTAAATACATTTCAGTATTCTGCTCATGGATCTTCCTTCATAGTCTTAGTAAGGAGAAAGTGAAGATGTAGAATAAAAGCGGCATAAGTGAGCTTTTAGAAAGCTGAGATTTATGATTTATTTACGGTCGAATCTGCCAACGGGAAATAAAATATTTTCGCAAAGACATTTCGCAGTACAAAGACTTAAGGTGGTCCATTATTTTACCTTTACCTGGGTCAAGCCTAAATAGGCCGTTGACACAAGAACATGTGAGTATTGGACAGTCCCATCTTAGGGTCACAAATAAACTGATTTTGTACAGTTTTATGTAAAAGTTGGCCGACGAAACTGGATTTGTACGGTCTGTAAAGGCAGATTTTGTTTTGTGAAATCCAAACATTCGCTGTTTTTGTATTCCAGTCTAGAATTTAGGGGCCCAACTGGAGCGGTATCCTTTAAAATTGAACGTCTACTACTCAAACTATAAAATATAATTGTTTTAAATAAAATATGTATTTTTTTCCAATTCTCATCAGGCAGATTTTCAGACACTCTGATGATGTCATCTTTAAGCGCAGCGCAATCTTCGGTCCTCACCGGTCGGCGTGTGTCCGTCCCTCTGTCTGGTGACCTACTCCGCATTTGGTCCCCCTGCAGGTTTGTCCATCATGTCCCGCTGTCTTGGGCTGGCTCGGTTCGTCCTCGGTTCTTCTCACAGGACCAGTTTGAAGTTAAATTCTTGCACACGAGGACTTAGTAGCCTCAAATTCTCTGGAGGTACGTGATGTTACGTCAGAACCGTTAGCTTTTAGCCTCGGTGCATCAACTAAACTGTTTTTACTTTGCAACCTTCATCTTCTGTCAGTGAGCCCCAGGGCAGCTGTGGCTACAAGGTAGCTTGCCACCATCAGTGTGTGTGTGAATGGGTGAATGAATGTAGTGTAAAGCGCTTTGGTCAAGTCTCCTGACTTGAATAAAGGCGCTATATAAGTACATGCATTTACCATCTTACAAGGTTAGATATTTGATTTTCTTTTTTTTTTTTCTTTTTTTTTTTTTACATCAAAGCAAAGGCAGAATAAAACACTTGATCTGTCCTGAGTGAGCTTCTAGAAAGATCAAATAACAAATTAAAAAATACATATATGAATGTCAATGTTTATTAGAGAAAAATCTACTTGTCTCAAATGTTTGTTTTTGACAGCGACACTGTAGAAGAACATGTTTGCAGCAAATGACAAAACAAAATATGAACATATTAAGCACAAAAAAAAGGCATTTTTGATGCAGAAATTTTGCATACTGGAAAATCAGTCATTGGGGAAATAAAAGTGTAAACCACCAAAAAAAGCTAAATATAATGAAACTGACTAATAAGAATGCATTAAATGAAGGAAAAAGATTTCGGGTTAGTGGAAGAAAAAGTGCATGGGCTATGAGGATTATTTCAGTATCTTTAAGGATTACAAGATTACTGCTCCTTTTCCAACTTTCCTCCACATTCTGGGAAAAGCAGAACATCCTAATATCTACAACAATGACATTTTTGTTTTTTCTATTAAAAGGTCATCCGTCAGAAAACTGATAAACTATGTAAAAAAAAAAACTCAGAATAAAAAAAAAAAAAGAATCCTAACATTTTACAGTTATTGCTAAGAAGTTCAAAATATATATATATATTTTTTACTTTTTGTGTAGAATGGCTTTATTTTTCTCTCTAAGCCGTTTTGAATAAACAACAAGGGATTTGGGCTGATTTCTCTTTAATTTAGTTTATCTATATAGCGCCAATTCACAACATATGTAATCTCAAGGCACTTTACAGTTCAACCAGATCATACAGTCAATTGATTCAAAGTTTTCTATCTAAGGAAAACCAGTTGATTGCATTGACTCATTGACTAAAAGGCAATCCCTCACTCAAAGCATGCTTGTAGTGACAGTGGAGAGGGAAAAACTCCCTTTTAACAGGAAGAAACCTCCAGGAGAACCAGGCTCAGTGTGAACGGCTATCTGCCGAGGCCGACTGGGGTTCAAGGAGACAGAAGCAGAGATACAAAAAGTAACTGTAATAGGCGGCCCCGTCCAGGAAACACACAGCCAGGCAGACGAGCTCTGAGCCAACTCCCATGTCAGAGGATGAAGAGCAGAGAACATCCAGCTAATATTTCTCTCCAGGATGGTGTCACAAGCAAACAGGAACTGACCAGATGAAGCTACTATGATGAGAAAAAAGCAGAGAGAGCCTAACTTTAGAAATAGAACTAACAAAAACTGCAGAATTAGTGAACCCAATTTATGGGTTTAAAGTGTTCCTTTAATTGTAATAATTATATAACATACATTTTGTCAATACATGAATAATAGTAACATAAATCATTATGTTATAGACTTTCACATAAATTAAAATTGTATTTATGGATTTTACTTTTTCCTTGGTTTAAGTGAATTAATCTAATGAATCTTTTACAAAACATTTATTGGTATATAGTAGAATTGTTTTTTTTTCTCTGTTGTCTAGAATTCAAACTTTGCTCTCCATTTGGACGATCTGCTGGTGTTTTATTGTTTTATCGCAATCACAGAAGAGGCACTTCTGCCATTGCAGAATTTCCTGATTCTGTGCAGCCCTGCTGTTGGTATGATATGTCAGTTCAAGGTGGTTTCTGTTAAAACTCCCACTCCATCATCAGTCCAATTGGCTTTTCTTCTCCATTCGTTTGTTGCTTGTGCTCCTTTTCTCCTGTCATCTCCTATTACTCAAACGATACCAACAGCCACACTTTATTGGCACATCAACAATCTATTCATAAAATCTTCAGGATTGTTCACACAGATTTTTAAAACTTCTGGTTTAAGAAATTTGAACTAAATGCTGCTAAAAAAAATCCAGTACTTTCCACTCAGAGACACACTACAAAAACAGTTTTCCAAGAAGTAGAATTTTTTTCCTCTGTCAGGTTTAGCTTTAAGTTTTAGGTTTAAGTAATCTGATTTAAGCTTTAAAAATGTCTTTTTTTATTTTTACATATATGTATTACAGTTTTGCCTTCAAACGGAAAAGGTTTTATTAAATCATTAGCAGTATGCTGTAAAATGTCTTATTTATTCTCCTAAATACATGCATTAAAACAGTGAAACAGTTTTAATAATCTCCTCCTGTCATCAGATCCTCCAGTTAGTCAGCAGCAGCAGAGGTGGAGCAGGCGGCCCACTGTGTGGAGGCCTCAGTGTTTCTCTCCAGGCTTCAGTCGGCAGGCTTACTACAGCACCCAGGAGGTGGAAAAAGAGCCAGAGGAGGAACCTTTACACAACATCATCACTGACACAGAGTCTGTGGAAGGTACCTGGACACTTATTCTCTCTGCTGCTTTAACTATAAATGCTTATAATTTTTTTCCCCCACTCTTTCAATAATTCATTTTATTATTATTATTTTGTTTAGGCAGTTCATCTAAACATGAGTTTCAGGCTGAAACAAAGAAACTTCTGGACATCGTTGCCAGGTCTTTGTACTCTGAGAAAGAAGTAAGAAGTTGTGTGCGATTTGAGAGGTTTTCTGCATCTGTGTTCCTCCGTACCGGTTTCCTGAATGACTTTGTTCACATCAGGTTTTCATCCGGGAGCTGATCTCTAACGGGAGCGACGCTCTGGAAAAGCTGCGGCACAAAATGATCACAGCGGGCGGGGAAACGGCTCCGATGGAAATCCACCTGCAGACAGATGGTGCTAAAGGAACCTTCACCATTCAGGTACCCGCACTTATGTCTGTTGAGTTATTTTGATCACTTTGGAACTGTGTTTTAGTTTATTTTTGTGAGATCTGTTGTTACTGATTAGAATAATAAATTTATCTCAAGGTTTTTACTGTTTTAATAGATTAAATCTTGATTGGAAACCCTGATCACCTTCAGTCTGACACTAGATGAGCAGCTGGAGTTTATACTTGTGGCTGATTGAAACCAAAATGGTTACTAAAGGACTTTTTGATCAGGTTCCAAATTGTTACTTACCATTGATACATATTATATTTGTATATATTTATAAAATTCATCATTTTTTTTTAATTCAGAAAATGCACACATTGCAGTTGAGTCCTCTCAAAGGTGATTTGGAAAATGGTCTGCCACCTGGTGGCGGTGTGTGATACTGCACGCTGCTCTGATGGATGTTTTAGTGACATGCTCCCCATCTCTGCAACAGGATACAGGAGTTGGTATGAACGAGGAGGAGCTGGTGGCCAACCTGGGAACCATCGCCCGCTCTGGATCCAAGGTTAAAGCGCTGTGGGATCATTAATCAACCGTTTAATGGAAACATGTCAGTGAATTGGAATCTAAATTATTTTTATCCCTTCTTTTTTTACAGGCATTTTTAGATGCTCTGCAGAACCAGGCAGAGGCCAGCAGCACCATCATTGGTCAGTTCGGGGTAGGTTTCTACTCTGCCTTCATGGTGGCAGACCGGGTGGACGTCTTCTCTCGCTCCGCTGAGCCCGATGCCCCCGGATATAAGTGGTCCTCTGATGGGTGAGAGCCCTGAAGCTGCATTAGTTCTGTTTTTCTTCATAACAGCGAAAAGTTCAAACTTCAAATTTACTCATGGCCGTTTTTCCTCATTTAGCTCTGGGCTCTTCGAGATCGCTGAAGCGAGCGGCGTTCAGCAGGGAACAAAAATCGTGCTGCATCTCAAAGACGACTGTAAGGAGTTTTCCTCTGAGGACCGAGTAAAAGGTGAAACCGGAGCTGCATCTGGACTGATTAGAGTTTTTGAAATAAGTCTAACAGCTTCTTAACTGATGAATCTCTTTCAGAGGTTGTGACAAAGTACAGCAACTTTGTCAGTTTCCCCATCTTCCTGAACGGCCGCAGGCTCAACACTCTGCAGGTGAGCTCCAGCTCTTCTATCATTTTCACAGCTTTATTGAAGAACTTAATACAGTCTGCCACCTTAAGGGTGTCTATTATTATTATTATCAGTTTTTTAATGAAGCTTCTGAACTTCCTGGATTTTTCAGGTGATAAGGTTGAATCAAAATGCAGTAATTAAACAAAACTGCTGCACAGGTTTACACACAGGTTCAAATAAAAACATGTACCGCCATTTGTTTTTGGTCTGATGTCTGAATTTTATGAATAATTTATGAAACAATGAGCAAACTGCTGGTATATTTGATTATTTATTGATTATTTATCAAAATGTTATCTACAGTTATTTATATTGTTAAATTCTTCCAATACAAATATATGTTTTCCATCGGACTGAGATCAGGACCATTTCAAAAACTTGATATCTCCTGTTTTATTCACTGCAAAACCCTTCAGGTGTGCCTTAGGGTTTATTGTGTTATTGGAACATCCCATCGTTCCCACATTTGAATCATAAAGCTGTTCAATTGAGGTCAAGTTTCAGAATTTGGAGGTCTTCCACCCACTTGGTGTAATACATGGGTGGCAATGAGATGAACCCTTAGCATGATGCTGCCTCCTCCATGCTTAAAGGTCCTCTATTATGCTAGATTTTAAAATAAAAAAAATATTAGCCCCCCAGAGCATATTTTTACTATTTGGAGGAAAATTCCTTTGAGATTAGGAAGACGGCATGAACCAGAAAACTCCTCATCCAGCCCTCTTCTAAACAAGCCTTCCATGCCCTGACCTCCTGAAGACCGCACCTCAACAACCTGCAACCATGACGACCCAGTCAGTTTGTAAAGATGAACAATCTAAATACTTTTTGAGCTGTTTGGCAACAAAAATAAATATTTATGTATGAAGAAGTCTAACTCAGGCTTTTAAGAAAGGAAAAAAGACTCTGTGTTCCTTTGTTGTCATTTTTCCTCAAACATGTCTTTTAAAATAAATGTTTTTTTTTTTTTTTTGTCTTCTCTCCTCCAGGCTTTGTGGATGATGGAGCCTAAAGAGATCAGCGACTGGCAGCACGAGGAGTTCTACCGCTACGTCGCACAGGCCTACGATCGGCCGCGCTACACGCTGCACTACCGCGCAGACGCCCCGCTCAACATCCGCAGCATCTTTTACGTCCCCGAAGCGGTGAGCAGTGTTTGTGGGAACTATTTGTTTCAGTTGAGAAATCAGAAGAAAGATGAAAAGATCCAGTTTCAGAGCTGATGAGGGAAATGTTTAAATAAATGTAACATAGACATATTTTGAGGACCTTTTTTTTTAATGATGATTAAAAAATAGATAGCAATCCTTTATTTTCTGTCTGAAGAAGAGCTTGTTTCCCTTTGACAGAAACCGAGCATGTTCGATGTGAGCAGAGAGATGGGCTCCAGCGTGGCTCTGTACAGCAGGAAGGTCCTGATCCAGACCAAAGCCACAGACATCCTGCCCAAGTGGCTGCGCTTCCTTCGAGGTCAGCGACCTTCCAGACTCTTATCAATCAGTCACATCACAGACGTCTCAACAGGAAGCCCGGTCCATTAGGGCTGAAACAATTGGATTAATAAGGATTAATAGATTATTGAAATAATCATCAACCAATTGATCGATTAATAGTTAACTGGAGTATAAAGACTACAGCATGCATTAGGCTGAAAGAGTGACCTATTTAGAGCTGTAATTATGCCAAGATTGTAAAAATATCAAAATTTTGCATTTGAGTTTAGAAAAAAAATTTTCGTCTGTCAATTTTTTCCATCCAGAACTCAAGTGGAAAAGTTTTAATTTCACCTGGTTTAATTTAGTAAATAGTAACCTTTTTATGTCAGATTATTAATCAATAGATCAAAGAGCGCATCAACAGATTAATAATCAATATGATAAGTAATGTTTAGTTGCAGCCTAAAGGGCGGGTTATCCTCCCGCAGCAGTGTGTCGCAGTGAGCTTGACGCAGATATTTTTGATTATGTTCAATATTGAAGCGTGGTCTGAGCTATGTTATTCCACGCCACTACGCAAAAGGGGAAAATAACGAAATAGCCGTGGGTCTAGCTATGACCTAGGCGGTGAGGAAATGGAGGGACAACGGAGGGACATGAGGACGAAAAAGAGCAGGGATCCAGGTGGAAAAAGGGTCCCAGCATTCTCGCGCATCTCGCTTTTCACGAATCTTCACGAATCTTTTCCACAATGGTGGTCATACAGACAAAAGAAGTCGGTAAGGTACCAAACAGGAAATACGCATGAGTAGAGCGGATGTAGATTTGACCAATCAGATGCCTCCTGGCTGTGGTGTCCTACAGTTTGCGAGAGGTGTACCATAGAGTCTTCAGAGGGGGCGGGGACGTATCTGTGTTCACTGCGACCCCTACGCAGATGACCTGGTTTCAAAGTATAAATCAGTCTTTAGTGTTGATGTAACTGTCTGTATTCATGGTTCTAGGTGTGGTGGACAGCGAGGACATCCCTCTAAACCTGAGCAGAGAACTGCTACAAGAGAGCGCCCTCATCAGGTGCACAGAAGTATTTTTTCCCTTTAATTTCTGACTTTGGTTCATTATCACTTTCTTTATACGTTTGGCGCATGTTAAATAAAACACACCCTTTATGTAGATTTATTTTTAGATCCTGAAACTTTGCTTCTATTCTTATCTTGTTTTTTTTTTTTTTTTTATTCCTTGATCTGAAATGTTTGCATGTTTCTAAAAACCAGACTGCTCCTCAAATTCTTGTTTAAATTAGCTTTTTTCTTTTGTTTTGCTCTTTGTTAATTTTTTTTTTTAATTAATGCTGCTGCTCTTGCTGCAAATTGTAAAAATCCAGAGGAGAAATCTTCATTTTATATCATCTTCCAGTTGTGGATGACTGTGAAAACTGAAACCTGGAGTTTTCAGGAATGTTTATATTTGCTAAATGATTAGATTTGATTATCCATCCATGCATCTGTTGCTCCATGTATCCAGTTCTCTCTGGCCTCTGCTAATAGTATCTTTATTGGAACATTTTTGTCTTTAGGCTTTAAAAAAATGTCTTAAAAAAGCTGACAGCTTTGGAAATTTAGACCAGATAAAAGTTTTGAGTAATGGTAATGTGTTTGTGTGGTGATGTGGATCCCCTCCTGCAGGAAGCTTCGAAATGTTCTGCAGCAGCGAGTGATTCGCTTCCTCCTGGACCAAAGCAAGAAGGATCCAGAGAAATACAACAAGTTCTTTGAGGACTATGGGCTCTTCATGAGGGAGGGCATTGTTACCACCCAGGAACAGGACGTAAAGGTGCTACTTTCATCTTTTTTTTTTTAGTGGTCACTTTGTCTGCTAGCGTAGTTCTCACCTGCAGCCCCTGTCGTCGTTATGCAGGAGGACATCGCAAAGCTGCTGAGGTTTGAGTCGTCAGCTTTGCCGGCCGGCCAGCAGACTAACCTGATGGAGTATGGATCCCGCATGAAGGCCGGCACGCGTAACATCTATTACCTGTGTGCTCCTAACCGACATCTGGCAGAGCACTCGCCTTATTTTGAGGCCATGAAAAAGAAGGATATGGAGGTCAACGTCTGGGTGAAACCGGGCTGGGGACGTTCTAACGAGGCGAGGAGCTAAACTAAGAGTCGTTTTTGTTTGCAGGTCCTGTTCTGCTACGAGCAGTTTGATGAGCTGACCCTGCTTCACCTGCGGGAGTTTGACAAGAAGAAGCTGATCTCAGTGGAGACGGATATCGTGGTGGATCACTACAAGGAGGAGAAGTTCGAGGACAGCACGCCAGGTTGGCTCCGCCTCCAGGTAGAACCGCCAGCCGTCTGTGGCTCAGCTGTAACCGAGCTTTGTTCTCTGCTGCAGCATCGGAGCGGCTGACACAGGAGCAGGCCGATGACCTGATGGCCTGGATGAGGAACGCTTTGGGTCCCAGGGTCACCAACATTAAGGTAACTGAAGGAGAACTTCCAAAAATCCACCGACTTTCAACTCCTAAAGCCTTTTCACACTTTCTCATGTTAGAAACACAAACTAAATCCATCTGATTTCCATCATATTGGAGCAACACAAAGAAGCTTGCCATTTTAAAGGAGTCCAAACATTGCTAATATTTCATCAGCTTTGATTTGGAGCTAAAACTATTAACATGATTGTAATAAATTAGTTAATTTAGTAACCGATGAATCATTAACTGGATGATAGAAACTGTAAAATATGCTCCTATGCGAGAAGAAGAACACAGACATGATGACCCTCCACTATTCAGTGGTTTTCTGCGCAGCTTTTTAGTCCCAGTGTGTGAAGTTGCCTTCACACTGTAGGTATGAAATGCTCTGTTACTGCTGAGCAGTTGCTTGTTTGTTTACATTTCTTCCATAAAGATCTTGGTTCCTCTCAAACCTTCTAGTTTCACAATCTGTTGAACAGTTTTTTAACACAATGGCTTCAGTGATCTGATTAGCTGTGAACTCTCTGGTGCAGTTGAACATCTTTTCAATGACTCCTGAATGTTATCTATAAAATAGCTGAAGCTGAGTCAGTTTAATTGGATTTTCATGTCTTACTATAGATGATTACATGGGAGAGGTTAGAACCTTGACTGCTACATTATCTTGCTC
>NW_015150982.1:350881-384492 GCF_000732505.1 Cyprinodon variegatus | reverse complement strand
AAAAAATGCGGTTAGAGCTTAAAGATGGAAACGCGAAAACGGCGTTTCAAAATCTTCCCACTCTGAAGGCTTAATAAAAAAAAGATCGTTTACAGACCCCCGAAACGCCGGCTTTGTATGGATGAGAGGCTGGTTTGGTGAAAAATGTGTGCGTTTAGGCCAGGGTTTGACTTCGTGTGGACGGGGCCTAAAAGACAGAGAAACAGCATTACTGCTGCAACGAAGAGGAAGATGGCGAATGAGGAGATTGCAGCTTAAGTTAACCTCTTAACATCCACTTCATTTTGGGTAATCCTCACCTATTTTGCATACCCAAATGAAAAAACCAAATAACTTAGGAATTGTAAGCCCAAATTACATGTGCAATACATTATCTGAAAGCTAAAACCCTCTAAAATTAGATGACTAGAACACAGACCAACCTGCATCAGTTCAAACATGACTCAAAGTTGTTGTTTTTTTTTCTCGAAAATGATGGGTCTTTTTGAACAGCAGTAATAAAGACATTCTTGAGAAAAGACAGGTTTTATTGTATTATATTTGTTCTGCATCATGTCAACCACACATTTAGAAAATTTCAGACCTCTAGCTTTAACAGTTCCAGAGCTGTGGGGTATGAAACTTGGTGTCAGCTTGGAGCCGGTGGGTTTTTAAGAGGTTAATGCTTAGGTTATTATATAGTCATCTATGGCAGGCCATTTTTACATTTAATAAAAACACTCTCCTCTCTGTTGTTCCATTTGTAGATCGATAATATAGGATTATTGCTGCTCAAAATCACACTGATAGTTGGAACTGTAATAACAGATTTTCTAAAAATCCTTTTTTGCAGCAGAAACTGATTTGCAGAAAGTAAATCCTGTCAACTGAGTTTTTAATCACTTCATTAAATACATGTGGCTAAAAATGGAATTCATTTGTAGCAAAGCTTTAAAACACATTTAAAAAATGGGTACATTGTAAATTAGGGCGATACAAATTATAAAGTAGGTAAATACTAAATAAATGTTATTGATATAGATGCGGCCAAAGCAGCTGTTTTCATTGATAAGCTGCATATTATCAGCTATAAGAAACCGACTAGAAGGTAGAGGAAGCACAGTTTTAAGTCAATCTATGGGACTAATGCTGTTTCAGTGGAGTTTTTTTTTCTATAATGATGTTGTCACACGTCAATGTTCTTTTGCTGACATCAAGTTCTGTTAAATACCTGTTAAATATGTCTGTCCTGCTGCCAATGTGAGAGCCAATGAGGTTGTAGATTTATGTGTTGGACTTTAAGGTGCTTATAAAGATAAAAAAAGAAATAATTTTCTGAATATGAAAGGTAAACGGTATGATGACCCTCTTCTTAATATATTTAATTCTCTGTCAATAAATGCTGCTCAGTCTTTAATTGGATCCTTGTCAATGGATATGCTATTGCTGAGTTTTACTTAAGTGGCTGCATCCTCAGAAGGCCTGATTCGTCGGCTGATTGTGTAACAGCAAAGCGCCAGGGAATCTCGAATTTGAAGACTCCTCGTTATGCGGGCGACAGATGCAGCCTTCTTTTTTCCCGTTGTGAAGGACGGGTCCGCTGTATCCTACGTAGCCTTGGGTATGTCGTGATTCATTGCGAATCAAAGCTCAGAGGAAAAAGGTACTTGGCGTCGAACAGTGGTGAATATTGGAAGTTCAGTTTAATATAATACAAGTATGGGAACAGTTCTGTCTGAAATTAATGAAAATTGTTGTTTTAATGGTTACTGAGTCAGATATTTGGCGGGTAATGTTTGGTTTATTGAAAAGTTTTTATCTGTTTGCAAATGGGTTTGGCTGACATTAAGGTACAGATTCCAATATCTCTGCAGGGTGGGGGATTATAAATCTTATATTCCCGATGACGATACTGCTGCTGAAGCTCCTCGACAATCTAATTAGCACCCAGAACAGTAGTAAGAAGTTCGGTATCCATTCTTTGTCTGCTTTGTGTGTCAACGGTAATGGTTGCTAGGCGACATAGTGTACTGGCAGTGAAAGCTGGAGAGGACTGGACCTGTTTGAATCCATAACCAAACTCTTCCAGCCTCCTTATTTTCACAGACCTCAAAGGACCCAGTCCAGATGGACTTTGTAGGATGCAGCCGCTAAAAATCGAGCACACCCTGTGTTTGTGTGTTTAACGCCTAATGTGTGTCCGAACATCCGCCCTAACCCCTAAATAACTACATAGGATGGCCCGCTGTGACAACAGATCCCATAATGGATTCCCAGATATATGTGCTGGTCTAGTGATCATGGGTAATCACTACTTTTCAAGGTGCATCATGGGTAATTTTGAGGTCACTACTTTTTCCTCCACTAGACAGTCAATTCAGACAGTCAACTAAAATGACCTAACCACTACATAGTGCCCTATATAGTGGTTAAGGTGGACATACGGACACAACACTGTATTTATTGAAGCAAACCTGCTCCCAACCAGGTTAGCTCTGGGGAGAATGTTACTATGGTAACAGAAACACAGGTTGAGGATATTCTTTGTGGAACAAAAACTAATTTTCCTGATTTCAGGTTTAGAAAACTTGTTTTTTAAAATGGAGCCCTGTATTTGGCTTCATCATTCCTTCAAAAACATCTGGTTGTTATGTAAAAATGTGGAAAACCTTTAAGGGGTGTGAATAATTTTACAGAGATATCTTGAAATTGAAACAAATGTGCTTCTTGTGCCTCTCAGCTGACTCCTCGACTCGACACTCATCCCGCCATGATCACGGTGCTGGAAATGGGCGCGGCCCGCCACTTCCTCCGAACCCAGCAGCTTGCCCGCACTGCTGAGGAGAGGGCCCAGATCCTGCAGCCCACCCTGGAGATCAACGCAGGGTAAGAGAGCCCAACTATGCAGCTCAACTTTATTTATTTATTTCAAAGTAATAAGTAACTTTCCTTTCTATCTCCCTATTAGACATGATCTTATCAAGAAGCTGCACTCACTGAAGGACACCAACTCGGAGCTGGCTGGATTGTTACTGGAACAGGTACTTCAGTTTGTTTGTGTCATGTTTTTTGCAACAAAATGTAAAACCTCTACTGGGAGTGAGCTGTTCTTGATAGAAACGACAGACTGTAAAAAAATAAATCACCATTTAACATCGTTGCCCCTTTCAGATCTACGACAATGCCATGATTGCAGCAGGCTTGAACGATGACCCACGGCCCATGATATCCCGCCTCAATGAGCTGCTGACCAAAGCGCTGGAGAAGCACTGACCGCTCCCCTCACCCTGATTCAGTTTGCGGACTTCCTTGTTGCTGCACCAGCAGGCATGAAAACGAGCTCCAAGAAGCTCCTTCATCTGGTTCCGTGGCGTTTGATACGTTTCATCCATAATTTGTATGGACAATCTTTCCCGGCTCATTTTTGATGGACTCACATTCCATTAATGTCGGATAGTTGGAAGGTAGTTTGAATGTTTTCCCATCTAATTCTGAAAGAGCTATACATGGGGATAAGGACTGATGATGACAGCTGCTTATTTTTTAATTATTATTTAAGTGGAAAAAGCAGACCCGCTGAAATAAAAAAGGTAAACCCAGAAGTCTTGGAAAAACAATTTTACTGCAGTCAAAATGTCTCTGCTGTAACCATCAACAACACCAGAAACCTTCTCCTGCATCCAGTCTTTCAGAAAGGCTGCAGTAGTTCTCAGCAGCTTTGGGTTCAGGGTCCCAGAACCGTTAGTCCGTTTTCACCACCTGAGCTCGGTCTGAGCCATCACACCACCAGAGCAGGCTTCATTTCCTCTGGGTGAGCTATTCCTTAGTCTTCACCTCCTGACTGGCAAAGAGCATCTGATCCATTCTAGAATGTCAGGATAACTTATCGATGTTTGCTAAGAAGCGCTGGGCCCACCATTCATCCAGATCTATGGGCACAAAGCCTGAAAAGGAGGAAAAGAGTTTTAAGTGACTCGAGTTTAAAAATAAAGTATTTCTTATAATTAATAAAGATAAAAAATGCTTTTTAAAGTCACAATTGGAGTAAAAAAAAATGTTGAATGCTTAAAAATGCTAATTGATGAATTAGATTCCTGGATTTGATAGAATTTATTTTGTTTGGTACATTTACTACCATCTAGTGGTCATTATGAGAAACTGCATCATGGAAGTTAAGTACTTTTTTTTCAACACTTAAAAATCTGATCCAAGTCAAAACAGTCATATTTTTAAGAAATTTATTTTGGTGTGGTTATTTTGTTTCATTTGAATAACAGCTTTAGTTTATTATCTGACCTCTATAATGATGTGTTGCATTCATGAAACATAGCCTGCTTTACAATATAAAACACATTTTGTCAGATGATTACTTGAAACAGCAGCTTTGTTGATCCAATAAAAAAAAAAAAAAAAGTCCCTAAATGATCATTAGGAAATTTCTCTTACAGTCTTATAACACAAAATATATTTTTTAGATCTTTGTGTTTACCTTATTTAAAAAAAAAAAAAAAAAAAACGGTTCATAAATAAACTCCCAAATACAGTTAACTTTAACTAATGGCGACTATGTGTTTTATTGCCCTCTAGTGGTTATAGCTGGTCTTGCAATAAATGTCAAAGCTGGTAAAAAAAAAAAGCTGTTAAATTATAAAATAACTTACAATCTGCAAGTAATTTATATGAAATACTTTTACATATATCCTTATTACCACTTTTACAACACTTTTTAAATGCATTTAGTATAAAATCCATCAAATCTGCACCTACCTAGTTGAGATAAAGATATTTGATTATTTTACACCTCAAAACCAAATCTGAATTTTAATGTTTACGTCTTCCAGGCTGTTCTTTGCATTTGTAATGAAACCATGTAAAACTAGGCCTACAACATGCAGACGAGGCAGAGAAGCGGCTGTACTCACCGTCCATGTGCGGCCCGGGACTGGTTTCTTCATAGTAAACCGCTGCCTGGGAATCTTCCATCCCCTGACCTTCCTGCTGCTCCGTCACCTCCTGCCAGGCTGAACAGAAGCGGCTCAGTCAGAGCAGTCCATCATAACCATTATAGACACACCTACCAGTTAGGTTCAGAAAGATTAATGAAAACAGTCCTGAGTCAAAGAGGCACACCCACAGAGTTTAAAACCAGCAGGGCAAAGGCAACTCCAGAGAAATGTTTGGATTTTAAATAATTCAGTGTGCTGTTGCCTTCAGGTTAGCTATCATATTATCTACTGTAGCTGTAGTGCCTTTATACTGTACTTTTCTCCTTTCAAGCAAAAACTTTAGCGTATTTCTACTAAATAGACAACTGCAATGATTAAGAGAAAACTTCTCTAAATTTTTGGTAAGCAGCTTAAGAATGATTGTCTTAACTTTTCCTTCTGGTGATAGATTAACTATTGGATCAAGATCTGGACTTTGGGCTGTTTTTAAGAGCAGGATTATATTTTGCTCAAAGCCTCAAACAGGTTTTCTTATGATCTTCCATTTACACGCAGAAAAAAAAAACATATCCCCACAGCATGATGCTCCCTCCACCGTGTTTCATGGTATATTCAGATGAATGTGAACCTTAATTTTTCATCCATGCATCTAACCAAGACCTTTTCAAACAGACGTCTGTGAAGCAGTAGCTGCAGTCTCCAACCTGAGCTGCTGATCTCCACAGTTTGTTTGACCTTAAACTTGTTGTGCATAGAGAGGTTTGCAGTTTTCTCTTATGCATGATGGGTTGAACTGTTCCCACAGATCTCTGCAAAGCTTTAGATGCTGTTTTATTACCCAACTGTGTGTTAAAAAGCTCCACCTCTTCCCCACTGACCTGTGCTGCTTGGTCCTCACAAGGATGATTGTTCAAAATGTTTTTTTTTTTTTGTAACAAACCTCTTAGCCTTCACAAACAGGTGCATTTACACACAGGTGGACTCTATTGTGAGACCTCTCAGGAATGTATTCACTGGATTTTAGTTACAGGTGTTCAATTCCTTCCATTTTACCATTATGCACTACTTTGTGTCAGTCTACAAAACACCCATTAAAACACAGTGAAAGAACATAATTGTAATGTGAAAAATCTAAAAAAAAAAAAACAATGGGAATGAAAGCAGTACACTGCAATAAGCAAAATGTCTTAAAATAAGTTTATTAACCCTTTAAGTAGGTAAATAATATTGAACTGCCAATGGAAAATAAGACAATTATATATCATGCATTTGAAATAAGAGGCTGCACTCTTTTCTTGGTTTAGTCTTAAATTGTTTTGTTCCTTTGGCAAAGCGTCTCATTTACTCGTATTTTAAGAATTAATTTGCATAAACATCTTTTTTTGCAGTATATTCTTACAGAGGGGAGATGAAACCTCTTAATGCCCTTGCCCGATCAACCACAAGGTTGCCAGAGTTGTTTATGGGCCGCTGTGGCAGAGCTTTCAATGCCAAAAACTAGGAAGACAAACAGAAAGCAAAAAAAAAAAAAACAGCCGAGCTAAGCAATGTTTCCTACAGACAGAGAATGCTATGGTTACAAAGGAGCCTCTCATTCTCCATCCTTCTAAGTAACAGAATCAAATCAAACCCTTTCCCCACCATCAGCACTTGTTGCATGAAGAATAAGAAATGTGGGTGTGGGAGAGTTTCTCTGCTCTATCAGTGTCACAGCAGCTGTGTGGGAGTCACCTTGGAAGAATGAGGAGGAGGAGGTGTTTCAGCTTTTCTCCTTAAAATAAAATCTGATAGTAGCAGAGTTCACAGAAACCAGCAGTGCAGGCAAATAAAGAGGCCAGTTTAGCCTTCCTTACCCTCGGAGACAAACTTGACATTTTCCTCGTGCTCAGGAGAGAAGGCTTCTCCACGCCTGCTGTCTGCAGGGAGCGTCTGAGCAGGCTGATGGTGCTTCTTTCCATTCGGGCGGTTAAAAACTATCTTGGGTGCAGATAGGCTGGGAGGCGGAGAGACAGAAATAAGAGATCTGGTTCATTCTCACTGCAAGAAAGAAGCAGGTTTCCAAAAGGTGTTGCACTTTGAACCCAAGTTGGAACACGCTTGGCTGAGCAGAAGTCAGATTACAACAGCTGAATGAGAGAGGGAGCATGTGCTGCCAAGGTCACACTGTAACACTCAGGGTCGCTCTGCTGCCTCAAAGTCATCATGTTAACAGGAAGACAGTCAAGGTGTTTTGGATAAAACTGTTGCCCAAGTTTAGTTAAACAGAAAGGTCCTAAAATGAAATAAAATCAAAATGCAAGAGGGAAACAACTCATGTCTGACACCTGAAGGTGTTTTTGATCATCTTACTCACTCTGGCATATTCCAGGAAGTCTGTTTGTGCTTGAACTCATTTATTTTGCTCTCCAGCTGCTGAGTGGGTCCTGCAGGAACAGAATGGATGCATCCCTGAGCATCAGGTAAAGTTAAGGTGTGAGGTTACCTGGAAGTTGCAGACTCACCTGTTCTTCTCTGTGTGACCAGCTTGCTGGGACCTCTGGTGATGGTGTACATCCTGCAGGAGGAAATCCACCTGCCAGCCAACAGCGCTTTATTTCTTCAAGATGCACACTTTCTTCAGGGATCTGAGAAAACTCTTCGGATGTAGGTCAGGCTGGATTTCACACACTGACAGCAGAGTGGCCAAACTGTTTTGTAACCTCATGAAACAGAGCGGTGCGTCTCGCGGATCCTCTGTGCGTAAAAGCAGCAGCCGCCGTGACGCATCTCCCGGATCCTGCGTCTCAGTTACTCTGCTTTACCTGCAGATCCCTGTCCGACCTCCTTCCTTTGCTTCTTATGAGTTTAGTCCCAATGTCACACAGCGACAGGCAGAAGCAGTCATTCACAGGACTCTGGACGCGTCTTACCGACGTCCCCTACACGCCTCCTTTAACGCCTTAAAGAGACAGCGTCCCTTTTTACGAGTCTGCAGCTTTAAACTGCTTTAGGCTAGAGGGAATATTGGAGATGCATTAAAATAGTTTGAAAATCATCTTTTTTTTTATTTTTAATAAAAAAAATAAAGGAAAAAAAGAACATCATATTTTTGGATGATTATAGAAAGAGATTCTGGTTAGATATTGTTTTCTTAAGGAAACACAAGCATTTCTCTAACCTCACACCTGCCAACAGACATGTTTACATTAAACACGCGCTGACAAAATACAAAACTTCATTATAATCATTCAGTTTTAAACCCTCTGATCTTTAAGGCTATATGAAGGTTTAAAATGTGAACAAATTTGCGCCTTTTGAATATTTTAATAACTTTTTTTTAAAGCATGCACAGCAGCTAAGGTGTAACTATGGTGTGGTATAGTTATTATTCCACCATGATGAAAATTGTTTTCTAGGATTATTGAATAATGCTTTATTGTGGCTATGCAAATTTTAAGTGTCAGGTTGCATTAAGGTGTTAACTTTAAAATGAGGAACTTCTGACAGCATAAAGTAGGCCATAAGGTCTCAAGATGATTTTTCCCCCCCACTTCTCTTTTGCTGAATTGTTTTCATTTGCTACTTTTTATTTTTCCAATTAACAGTTTATTGGGGGTCATAGCACAGCATCCAACCTAGATTTCAATCTAGACTTTGACTAGGCCACTATAAGCGCCACATTGTGTGTTTTCAGTTTAGTACTATGCCTCCGATCCTATTTGTGTCGGGCTTAAGGTTAAAAACTGAAGCATGATTAAACCTTCCAAAAAGTCCCGCTTTTATCTCATTAGAACCTGAAACGTTTTTCTGAAGGTCACCATGATGGATGAGCAGTTCCTATGGCAACAGAACTGTCCTATATTCACAGTCTCTGTTCTTATTGCTGAATCATGACTGTAACTAATTTGAGATATGCAAAGCTTCAAATGTTCTGGGTCCTTTAGTGACCTCATGAAGCCATCAATTATCTCTTGGCATAAATCTGGAAGTCAGCCTCTTTTGGGAATTTTCATCGCTGTCCTTGGTTTTCTCAATGTCTAAATAACTGATCTGTGCTCTGCTTTGTAACCCTTTCCAGATTCACAGATGACTTTGGTTCTCATATTTTATTGTCATTAGATCAGGGGCAGATGTGTTCCTTGTTTTTTCTTTTAAAGTCTATCTTTTTTTTTTTAAGGTCTGGCAATAATACGTAGGTATGGCTGTTAGAATTAAGCCAAATATGATTATAGTTTAATCAAGATTTAACAAGAGGACCAATTCTACTGTCTCAGAGTAGGAATATCTCTTTTTGCTTAATTGTTGATATATCTTTAAATATATATAGATATACATATATGTCTGAAAAAAAATAATTCTCAGAGCTACAAGCTATAAAAAAGTTGTGTCACTTTCCCTATTAATGTGTTCTTGGCTTGCAGATTGTCTCATAAATTAATCTTGCGTAATTAATTTGGCTAAAGGAAAAAAATGAAATCTAAATCTTGATGTTGATTGTAGTCTTATATTTTCACCTCGTCATATTACAGCAGCACAGATTCATGAACAAAATATGTCCAAATGTCTTCATGTGTTTGCATAGAAACTGATACCTGTCATTACACATCGATGGATGAATGAGATTAGGGCCTTAGAGGCAAAATAATACTAAAAACAGCTAAAAAAAACACTTTAATTATCCATAAGTCACAATGAAAGGATGCCCAATTTGTCAAACCAATAATCTTGTTGTCACCTGCCTTAAAGTTATTATATGAGGAAACAGAAAGGGACAAAAGGAAGCGCTGGAAATGATTGAAGGAAGGAGGAGGGAGGCAGGCTAAAAGAGGAAGGGAGGGAACAAGGATGGATGGACAGAAGAAATGAGTAAAGGGAACAAGGATGGAAGGAAAAAAGACAGAAACAATAGCATTAAGGAAAATATAGAAGAAAAGGACAAGAGGAGAGGAAAAGATCAAGAGAACAAGCCAGGACGCTATGAAAGAAGCTGCTCCTTAGAAAAAATAAAGAAGAAAGAGAAGGGAAAGAAGGACGGATGCTTAAGAGATAAAGGAATCAAGCAGAGATGCAAACAGGAAAGATTGGAAGGAACAACACAAGTTAAAGAAAATACAACAAGATGAAGGAAACAAGAGCAGAAGGAAGGAAGAAGGGAATGAAACCTGAAAACACCAAATATGTTTCCCTGCTATATTTTTGCAAAATCTGGAATTACTTCAAACTCCCAATTTTCTTACGCTCTGCAGAAATCCTTTAAGTTATACATTTTAATCTGTTCTGGATATTCAAAATAAAAGAAACAAGTTATAAATTCAAAAAAAAGAGAAAAGTGGACGGTCAGGCTTATAACTTAAATTCAGATTTATTTAGATACCAATTTAATTGACAGATATCTTTGAACTGTTTGATTAAAAATAAGCATTTTACTTTCAATACTAATCTCTAATACTTATCTCTAACATTACAATCAGTGAAACATCAGCAAACAATGTCATAAAAGCAAACATCTAAACGAAAACACCTTAACAGCAATGACTGAAAGCATTTTAATCCGCTGGGAAAAAACATTTACAAAAATATCTTCAATCCCATCTAACAGTGCAGTAAATGACTTTAAAAAGTCTTGGTTTAAATGAGGAAGTTTAGCTTCTGTGTGTTTTTGCAGGTTCCTTATGTGGGTCTATTGCTGCAAGCTGTGTGTGGCAGCGAGCTGATGTGCTGCAGCAGGAGATCACAGTGAAGGGGACTCCTCTGTTTGTCCCTCACAGCCTCAGCCTCCCTCTGCAGGAGGGAAGGGTGAACACGGCTGCCTTTCTTCAGGACTTCTGCACACAAAGAACAAACAGTAAATCTACAGACGCTGCTCATCACCTTTGCTTTACAACACAGTTGGAAGACTAGATTAAATCTTAGATTTAACCCTAGTTTATATGTTCTTACTCGGGCATTTAGGTAAATAAAAGGCTGGGTAACAGGAAGGACTGAAATCAGAAAGGGGAACGTTGCTTGAAGCATTTGATATAAACCCTGATTTTATTTCACTGCATTTTAATTTTCCTTAAAGATACAATTATCATTTCAAAAAATAGAGCATTATTCTATTAACCCTTTACTTTATAGATTATACCCAGGTTGTATGTGCAAACTCACCAGCAGATGGCAGTAAAGAGCCTTTTCCTACTAATAATGTCCCTAATCTTTCCACGGGGAGGCGATAAATCCCTTTCTTTCCCTTTTTCTAACAATCTGTTGATTTTAGGGATTTAATTAAGCCTTCTGATGTGGAAAACTTCACTGATGAAAATGTTAAAGTGCTCCTCCATTACTAACACGCCATCATTTTGAAGGAGCGACGCCATGTGATACTTTCTTTTGTTATTTGGGGGATTTTTATGTTTTCTCTAAGTGCTCCTTAAGATGGGGAGGGGGGGATTCTAAATTAAAGGAGAACAATGGCTGTTTGTGAAAAAGTGATTTAAAGCCGTGCCAACAGTGAGACAAGGAGGAATGAAAGGGAGGACGGGAACGCTGTCCATCATTCTGTCAGGATGCGCTGCAGACAGACATCCAGCCACTTTAGAGACATGCGTTTGAAATACAAGAAGCGTAAGAAAAGGATCGACTATTAACCGAAACAAGCAGAGGGAAACAAAGCAGAACAAAGAGCAGGGAGGGAACAAAGAGAGAGCTTCAAACATCAGGAAGGAATGCTTCCACACTGGGACGCTGTCAGAGCGATGTGGGGTCGGTTCTTCTCACAGACACTCAGAGCTGTCTGTGAACGCACCAAGCTTTATTTCATTAAGTCTGAGCTAACCTGATTTTTACCAGAGAGCATTTATTTGTAATGCTTGAATGCTGTGAATGAAATGTGGCATGTTACATCTTTGTGACATTTGAAAGAGAAGGGTCCAGAGACTCAGCGCCAGTTCTAGTTAATCCTAAGGTCATAAAGAAATGCAGAAACTTTCAGGTTTACAAAAAGGGGATCTGGATCCAAAATCAATAATTTGTCAGAAAACTCTTAGATATATTATTACAGATCGATGCATTAAAGCTGCTTTAACGTTACAGTTAATAAAGTCAGTGCTTTAGATAGTGTTCTGAGTTATTTTGTGAGATTTTAGATGAATTATTGATCAGCTCTGGCAATAATTAAAACAGGCTGGCCTTTCCTGGGAAGGTTTTAGCTTTAAAATAATTTCCAGAGTAATAGAGGTAGATTCGGCTTATTCTTCTAATCCGTTCTTAAATTTCTTAAATCAGATAAATCTTAGCCATCTTTTATTTTCATCGTTTAATATGTTATCAAATTACTTCTTTATTGGTGTCTTTTAAATTCTATAAATCAGTAATTAGTCCTGGGTGTGATTAGTACAACTGAACCTAAATGGTTCATTTTTGATTGGATGAGGGGGTTGCCTTTTTCCTCTTAATATCATGATTTGAAAACCAAGAACAGATTAAACCTTTTACTTAAATTGCAGTCATTTTCCAAACTGAAAAAACAAACAAAGTCCTTAAACTGTAGGTGTTGTTTTAGAAAACAAGCTATGGAAGCCCCTCAGTCATGTGGGTATGATAATATGTTCCCCTCTCAGCTCCGGAGATGAGAGATCTCCTCATGAGGCTCTTTCGGCTCCAGCCAAGCCATCAGCGCATCACCTGCGTCCTGTCAGAACTAACGACAGCTAACATTCCTGATAAGTAAGGGAAGAGCAACGTTTCCTGAGAAGCTGCACACTTTGGGAAAAACTGCTCAGACTTTTCCACCGACGGGGGCCGTAAAGCGGAGCCGTGAAGCCGAGGGCCGCTCCAGAAAACAAGGGCCAGGCGAGGAGGAAGGGATACTGACAGATAAAAGATGGAGGGATTAAGTGGGATGAGCGTGCGGACAGATGTGAGGAGGTGGCAAGGGGTAGAGGGTTCTCATGTGGTTATGATTAAGCTGGTAGCTAAACGTAAGTGTTTCAACAGAAAGTTCTTGTTTTTTGCGCACATTTTTCTAATATTTACATGCAGTTGTTCAGAGAAACCTTTCTGTTGGTAAACTGTTTGCTACTGACCTCTTTTTGCATATCTGACTGAACCTGTAATGATGGATGTAACGTAGCTTGGCAGGAGAAAATGTGGAGAGGAATAAGAGAAAGCTTTGAAATAAGAAAAAAAAAGGTTTGTATTGGCTGTATGCCTGTGGAATAACATGTTTGACAAAGCTCATCCTGAATTCCTCTCATCCCTCTGACAATACGGCCTGCTCTGCAAGGCATCACACCCAAACACTGCGGTCAAACAGCAAATTAAATATCCGAAGGAAAAAAAAACATGTTTTTGGTCATATTTCTTAAAGATATAAATGCAAACCTGCACTTTTTGTTAACCCCCCCAAATAAGGAAGTGATGTCTTCCTCAGGCATCTCCACCTATCAACACCCCCACCCAGTCTCACCCAGCACTCGGTCCTGCACAGAGCTGTCAGGGTCGTCCAGGTGCAGAAGGAGCTGCTGAAAGAGGAGCTGCAGATGGGGAGCACAGAGATCAGGGTTGTAGTCTTTGGTCAGGCTGGACAACCACAGATCCACCGTTTCCAGGGCGATGTTGCGGACCTCCTCGCTACTGTCATCCAGACGCTTCAGTAGCTCTGTAGAGAAAGCTGATTAGTGGCCTGTAGGGCACTTGGTAGAGAAGTCATACTTATCTAATTTTGTTTATATTTTACAGTTGCAGAACTTTAATGTATTTTATTGGGATGAATGTGGCTCCAAGGTACTGATAAAAGATCATTTTATCCAGCTGAGTAGGATCCCATGTCAAAGGGAAGAGGTTGTCTCGCTCTCCAAATGAAGTGTGGAGAGCCGTTAGAAGACAGAGATAACCTCTACCCCTTGACCCTTAGAAAACAAGACACCCACCCAATGTGGCCAGATGTGCAAATGAGTCTGAGATCTAAGAGCCTCCTACCGGGATAAATCTTGTTTAAAGCCTCGTGGTGCAAACTGGTTCCGATGAGCTTGAGTGTGGCGGAAAGACAGCGACAAGCCAGCAGTCTGCTCATCTGAGAGTTCTCATCCAGGGCCGACAAAACCAGGGGGCTCAGCTTCACCTCCAGACTCAGAAGCTGCACAAAGACATCCGCTGAGAGTCAATGAGGGATAAACCTCATGTTTGATTTAAATGAGTTTTTTAGCTTTCAAAGTTCAGCCGTGCAACTTAGTGGACTAGAGGGTCTCTATGTGTGGAGGAGAGGAAGCAAGAAAAGGGGAGTAAAAGAGAGGAGAAAAGAAAGAAAGAAAGAGGATTAGATAGAAAGTAAGATTGATAGAAAGAAATAATAGATGGATAGAAAGAAACAGCAAGAAAAGGTGAGTAAAAGAGAAGAGATAAGAGAGAAAGAAAGATGGATAGAAAGAAAGAAAGATGGAAATTAAGATGGATAGAAAGAAATAACAGGAAGAAAGATGGATAGAAAGAAACACAGCAAGAAAATGTGAGTAAAAGAGAAGAGATAAGAAAGAAAGAATGAAAGAAAGATGGTAGAAAGAAATAACAGAAAGAAAGATGGACAGAAAGAAAGATTGATAGAAAGATGGATAGTAACAAAAAAAGAAGGATAGAAAGAAGGATGGATAGTAAGAAAGAAAGGACAGAAAGATAGATGGATGGAAAAAAAGAAATAAAAAAAAGAAGGGGAAGGAGAGAGGGGGAGAGAAAGGAAAGGAGAGGCGATGAAGGAACAAAAGAAATAAAGAATGGAGAAACTTTATACAAATATGTTCTACAAAAATTCTACAAATAATATTTTTTGCATAGTCTTATTTTTATTTTCCAGGGAGGCCAAACTGCTGAAATCACAGAAAGGAGCAGAAACAGCCGTCCAGTCACCGTTTTAATCTCCCTCTTAGTGAGAAACAGAAGTAATGGACAAACAAGGTGAGGCTGTGTGAAACCAGCCAACAGCTGAGAGGTGATTACTTAAACCTCTGTCACCTTGTGTGTTTGCTATCGAAACCAGGCAGGCTAAAGTATAAAAAACCAGCCACGGTGGAGACAAGAGGAGGAAAAGTTGACAGATGTTTGATCTGCCATTACATCAGTGAAAACCTGAGAGTATTAAAGCGTAAGTGGAGCTGTAAAGTGTTTTCACAGGGAGTAACAGAGGAAACAATGTTCTGCTAAAAGAAAAGCAGCTTGATTCACCTGTAGAAACACCCACACAGCTCCGTGCTTACATCTCTAAGGACGTGTTATTTACCTCAGCTCTAGGATCCGGTTTAAAATGATCCAGCCTTACTTTAATCTCCACTCTTTAAGCTTACTAATCTCGTGAGGACATTCAGGTGACACTCGATAGCAGAGGTTGGATAAAATACACCTACGGCCATGCTCTCATTGTCCCCCGGGTCTTTGCACCAACTTACAGTGAAGGTGTCACTAAAAGTTTGGACTGATGAGTCAGAATGCAGAAGAAGGAGCGAGTGCAGCCAGATGTACATGTGTTCGTGCGAGACTTCATAGTGTAACCCAGCACCTAATCCGGCAGGCAGGTGTGAGGCCAAGTTCTGGCGATAGTTCCTATGGTTGACCAAAGCTCAGAACAGAGTCGCCATTGTTCCTTTGGGACAGGTATGTGAACTCGCTTGCCCCCTCATACACCTGCTACCTGCTGTGGCCAACTGCCTGAGCCAAGAGGGATAGATGTTTGGATAGTAAATTTTCCTGCTCATGTAGGATGCCTTGCACTGATGAAAAACAGATTCAGCAAAACATCTGAGGGATTTACAGAAAGCATCTTTCATTACATCAGCATTAGTAAAAATCGTTTAAGATTGCCAAGGAAAGATCCCGCAACTGATGTTTCTCCAACATGTCTGGTATTAACATTATGGATTAAGATATGTCTCTCCTGCAGTGTCTGCCCACCTGTCCAGGTGTAATGGCTCCTCCATGCAGCAAGGCCAGCAGGCAGCTGAGGGCCGAGGTTCTGACGGCTGCAGCAGTGCGGCCCGCGTGCCACACCAGGTTAGGGAGCAGAACGTCACTCAGAAACCTCTCCGCCTCATCACAGAAATGCCTGGGGTAAGAAAACATTTGTTTTGTTTTTGTGACAGGACAACACAAAGTAGCTCAATGAAGCAATACGTTAAAAACAGGGAAGCTGCAAAAGACTTGAGGCTATGAAAAAAAAGAAAATCATATTTGAATATGCAAAGTCAGCCAAGATCCTGAAAAATTTAATCAAAGTCCTGTATGTGTGTAAAAGCTCCCAGCAGCAGGTAGTTGCACGAATGTACTGCTGCTACATAGCTGAGTTCATTCAGTTATTTTCCCACACTCTAAAAGGCCGACTGGTGGGGAAAGTAGGAAAAAACAGAAAGAGAGAAACATCTGGGTTTCCTTCTCTTTCCCTTTTCCATGCTGGCTTAAACCCTCTGACATCAAACTATCTGCACCTGCAGTCTCTCCGTCTCCCAACCAGCGTTTCCTCCATGTTTGAGATCTTCAGCTGGACTGAGAATCCTACTGCAAAAAGAATCCATCTAATCAAATCTTATAATCTTATATTTATCTCTCTTTTTTAAAAATTTATCTCTCTTATGAGATAGATATACAAAGGAGCAGATGACTATTTTTTGAAAAATATCTATTAAAAAATACATGAAATAATTTTCTAAGGCAGTGAGGCACTTCCACTGAATAAGAATTCTTAAAATCATAATATATATCCTCATGCTTATTTTTGAGTAGATAAAAAAAGAAAAGATATGAGAACGATTTGTAAGGTTAGGTTAGATCATCACTTTTTGCAGTGTAACCTACATTGCAGGGACTCCACCACCAGCAGGGGGAGACTGTGCTTCAATAATAGATCCACAGCTTTACCAGCCAAGTTTCTTCAACATGCAAGAAGTTGGCAGCTTTTCAGAGATGGAACTAAAGGTTAAAAAAAAGATGTTTCCAACTGCAAACACTATCTGAGGAGAGGAAGAGCATGAATTGACTTTCTAACTGCATATATGCCAAATATGCAAAGGCCTTGGATTTCCAACGATTCCTATTACACCATTCTGTACGACAATAAAAAAAAAAATAAAAAAATAAATATTTGTAAGTAAATTTTTCTTGAAATAAGTTTATTTCCCCTTGTTCTGAGCAGGTTAGACAATTTGCCAATATAATACAATGATCTATTTACATTTAAAATAAAAAAAATTCATTATCTTTTTAAATGCATTAGACTTAAATAAAGGGGAGTGACGAAATAGTGGTTAGGGCGTGGATCTTGAGGTTGTGAGTTTGAGACCCACTCCCACAGAATGCCACTCTGAGTAAAAAGCCTAAACCCCTGATTGCTCCCCAGGCGCCCCACAATGGCAGCCCACTGCTCCCCAAGGGAATGGGTTAAATGCAGGGGTAAATTTCTTCAATGTTACATAAATAATATGTCAATGGCAATAATTCTCATCCCTTTTGAAGATCATCTTATTTCGTTGATCAATCTATGAGAAATTTTTAAATACCTTGACTAATATTTAGACAAGGTATCTAGTCAGTCTTTTTGTGTCTTTATTACATTTTCTATTTCGAACAGGTAATTTCATTGCAATAAAGCATCCATCCATCCATCCATCCATCCATCCATCCATCCATCCATCCATCCATCCATCCATCCATCCATCCATCCATCCATCCATCCATCATGTAGACCAGCAGAACACTGGATAAGTTTGCCCGACAGACTGCACACTGAAAGTGAGGAGAGGCGCTATGGCTGGTTGAGAGGAGGACAGCAGTACAGAAAAGCCCGCCTGGGAGACACAGGCTAACTGATGGAGGTGTATCTCAATGCAGTCTGCAGGGCAGAAATCCCCGGAGCAGCGGCATCAGCTGGTCGGTGTCAGCGCTGGAGGTAGGAGATGACACGGTCCTTCTAGGGTTAAATTAAAACAGCTTTTTTAAAAGCCAATCAGAAACCTCTTAAGATCATTCTGCGCTTCAACCTTTGACAACTATATTTTCTCCATCATAAGTTTTGATTAACAAAATGGCATGGCGCTGCCTAATTCTGTCCTATGGTTTTGTAATTAGCATATTTATTATTCTGTTTTAAAAGCTAATCATACCTGATAAGGGAAAAGGATAGTTAACTGAGCTCAACTTAATTCCCTATTTACAATTTCAGGTTTAATGATGTTTTTGGAAAAAAAGCTTTGTGTCCATCTGTTATGGTGGCATGTATCAAATGCACGTGCATACGCAAATATGGAGCGAGGGATGTCCCGATTCCTAGGGAAGATTACGAGCCCTAAACGTTGTGGCTTCAGTTCCAGGGTGTGTGGGTAGTTTGGGCCTTTCACTGGGCAATTTTTACTATTTATATGCTTTCATTTAAAATAGAGTCATTTATAGGTGATTCCATCCATATAGCTTCCATTTCCTAACATCCCCCACCATGATGCTGCCAGCACAGCAAAGATGGGGAATGTTTTAGTATCACTGCTTTTTATTTTTATTTTATAAAAAAACTACTGGGGATTGCACACCCCTGTAAATTCTAACTTCTGCAGCCGGAGTACCAATGTGCACACCGCACTTTGCAGATAATCAGTGGTTCAAGTCTTTGACTTAAATACGGGGGACCTGGGGTCAAATCTCTGTTGCATCAGGAGGGGCATTAAGCATAAAAACGACCACGAGCACCGTCTCATGTGACTTTAACCTACAATTCCTATTGGTGCAGAAATCTTTCCTACCTAACTTAGCATCGTAACCGCAATTAGATATTTATATTTTTTAAACCTGACAACATTTATTGTTGACAGGTTATCTGGATAAAAACATCTAATTTTGAAGAAAGGTAGCTGTAACCTTTAAGGTTTTTTCCTCTTCAAGCTGATGAGGGCGAGTTTTATACTCAGCAAATTTCTTGGATGTTACAGATTATAGTCATTATAGATAAATGCACAATTTGAACTGCTTTGTTATCTCGTGTTTCATGAAGAAATCCATGTTTGAAATATACCTTTCTTTCTTGTGGTGAATCCCCAAGCTTGAAATTAAAGAAGCTTCATTTAGTTGTCTTTCAAGCCTGAAAGTACACTCTCTTCTCTTCACTTATTTTGGTTTGCCACATCCAGGGGGGGAAAAAGGGTATAAACTTTCGTTTCTTGTACTTAACTTTCACATTCGTCTTTTTGATCATGACCCACATGAAAAACAACATTACGAGAGCGTGCGGATGAAAGGACGTTCCATAACTTTTGCTTTCAGGTCCTTCTATGCAGAGGTGTCATTATGTCATTTTGGGAGCAAAACAAAGAGCCAAAGTTTTCTCTATGACTATTATTGTGCTCTTGATGATATGCGGCGCACGTGTGGCCCAGCAATCCGCTCAACAAAGATCGAATCGTAAACCCTGAATGGAGGGCTGAGAATGAATGGAGATGTTATGACAGGCCACACACCTCTGAACACTGACTTATGCATTTGCTTAAAACCTCTTTGGAAGGTATAACATGAGTTTCTGATCCTTGGTGGTTATGTGATTAGCAGAGGTATATCTGAGGAATGGGCGAGATCCCTGTTAACAGTGCAGGTGGCTAAGCAGGGAAAGCACAAAGGACACAGACCTCTTTTGTTTTACATTAAAAGAAAATCAAAAGAAGGAGGAATTTTTCTTTTTTGGCGGGTTTTTAGGTCCTTTTGTTGCTGAAGTGATAATGATATTCTCTCTTCTTGGATTCCTCTCGCTATGTTTCATTGTGCTTCTAATATAACACTTTTAACCAGCAGAAACAAACATTTTTGGCTGAAGCTTTAGGGGTTTGCCACACACTGCACTGATTGTCCTTTGGATGGACAGGAGCAGCTGTTATGAGTGCCGGGGCCCAAAGAGGGCCCCCATGTTTAAAGCATTCTTTCAGCATGCGGCTCCACGTCCAAGCTGGCTGCCGCTCAGCTGGAGACTCAGAGTAGAAAGGAGGGCAGGGGGAATCCTGCTGAACCAGCTCCCAAATACGTCAATAACCATTAAATCGCTGTTATTCATCTAAATAAGTGCTGAGAAGACTGACTTCTAAACGCATGCAACCCTTCACTCTCTATCCAGCTTTGTATTTTGCTGGGACTTTATTTGATTAAAACAAAGAACATAGTGTGTAATCAATAGGAAAGAATAGGGAGGTACGGCTTTTGAAAATACTAATAAAATCAGTGTTGCTGTCTATCGGTTTTTAATATCAAGGGATGGAAATTCCCTCAGAGTCTTAAGCAGCTTTAGGTCTGGACTTTGACTAGGCCATTTTAACAAGAAAATACATTTTGACTAAACTATGCTCTGCAGCTCTGGCTGTGGGAAGATCATGATCCCACCTGAGCAGTGGATCATTGCTGTACCTCCAGAGTTACCCATTGGTTAGTTTAAGTGGACAGTCATGTCTTTATAGGGTTCATAGGTTTTTTATTCTTCGATTTTCAATTAACATATTAACTAGAGCTTTGTGAGATCTTAAAAGCTTGAGATATTATTTTATAATCAACTCTTCTTCACCAAAAACCGTCGCCCTCATATGTCTGCTGTTCTCCTGGGTCGCCATGATGCTGTTTGTTCACTTATATTCTCTAATAAAGACCTTACATATCACAAAAAAAAAAATTACTAAAAAGGCCAAAGTTGATCAGGATAAATGATAAGCTGCTGAAATAATTAGAATCACCCTAAATAACCAGAGAGGGTCACACAGTTGGCTGAGGCAGGTGAAGTTATTGCCTGTGAAACGTCTCTCTCACCCCTGGGAGTCCAGTGTGTTTTTTGCGTCCAGCAGCAGTTTGGCGAGCATTGTGAAAACACTCATCCTCATTTCAGTGTCTCTGTTTGGCTGAAGGCAGCTATGAAGAAGAGGCATCAGCTGGTTCAAAAACTCCCCAGGAACTGGACCTATAACACAGAAATGTAGACGGAAAGTAGTGGGTGATATTTTTTCCAACTCTGTCTTCAGACTTCTGTATTTTGGTCAAAGAGAAAAATGCTCTAATGAAAACCTAGAAAAAGTAACAGTTTACTTGAAGAAAATAAATGAAACATCTGAGCTCATCCAGCCCTAATATTCAACATTCCATTTCCCCTTCCCTGGACTTTATGCAGCAGCACAATCAGGCAATGACACCAAAGACTCATAGGCTTCCCTCACACATTCAATGTCAGAATTACACAGAGATCTCAGTCATTTTAATCCACTTTTAAATACATTAACATCATTACAGATATTTCATCAGCAGGAACACTTCAAATTGGCTTCTCTACAGTCCCCTTAGGTGTGAGTGTGTGCGTGAATGGTTGTATGTCCTGTGTGTCTCTGTGTTGCCCTGCGATGGACTGGCGACCTGTCTAGGGTGTACCTCGCCTCTCGCCCATTGGAGATAGGCACCAGGAGATAGGAGATAGGCACCAGCACCCCTCGAAACCCAATCGGGACAAGTTTGTCAGATAATGTATGGATCGATTCATCTGGACACTTAGTTTCTGAGAAAAATCCTCTTTTATACCTTTAAAGTGAAATTAATTCAATACAGTTGATTATTTTTTATGAATTTTCCCCCATAACTGATGAAAGTAATCTGTTAACAAGCTGCATAACATCCTTGCATCACTTAATCACACTAAACCCAACATTTTCTCACACAAAGTGTATTTTCTAACACTTTGTCAAAAGTCATATTATGTTTCTTTCTAAATGACTAATTCTCTAACCATCCTTTACTGCTGTTCATGTTCAAATGGAGGAAAAACACAACAAATGTCCCTGTGAATTATGAGTCAGTGAGACGAGTCAACTCAATCACAGTAAATCTCACAGAAAATATAACCAGTATAACTCAACCATTTTTTATTTATTTTCTACATGAATAAGTGACCAAATGACACATAGACTAAAACCCATTCCACCACTATTTAGAAACACTAATCCGTCTTCAGCAGACCGGTGAGACAGTGACAAAGTGTGACGAGGAAATGACCGTTTAGTGTTTTTCTAAAACAAACACCTTTTACAGGAAAAGTAACTCAAACTGAAAGTATTTCCAGGTCCACTCATGGCCACACACTTATCTAACAGCAGTCCAGGGACGTGCTTACACAGCTATATATAGTGACCAGAGTGTTTATAGTCGGCGATAAGTGCCAGTGGCCTGTTTGGGCTGAGCGGTGAGATTGGGGAAATCCTGACACCACCTGAGGATGTGAACCAGCTTCATAAAGGGATCAAAGGACAAAAGGGAAGAAACACGACAGGACACCCTGCTAATTTAGAGGAATGAGTTAACTAAAGGTGACGGTAATTAAACAGAGATGTTTGAGGGACTTTTGCACGAGTAACTGCTGGTACAGGAAAATACGAAGTAAGGAAAAGGCTGTTTTACAACCTGAAAGACAGTCAGCCATCGGTTGGAAACAAAGGACTGAGAACATGACACAGTAAAATCTTTCCACTCCAACTCCTTGAATAATATCCTAATTAACTTAATGTCATTTCTAACCTTTAAAAGGTATAAATTCAGTCTAAAAAATGTTATATACTTAAAATGATAGAACTTTTATTTGGCTAGTGCCCAGTCCAATCAGTGTAATGAATGACTGCTGTTGTTCAATTAATTATTGTAGTACATGTTGTCCGTAAAATTAATTCAAATGGTCTCCTGAACTGAAATGAATTGATATTGAGCTTATCCCAGTATGCAACTTTGCAAGGCGAGAACAGAGCTTTGCATGAGCCACGGGCCTGAGGGGTAAAAACATTTCTAAAACGTATGATGCCAATTGGGATTTATCACAACAAGAATCGTATTTATGCCCACAAATTTTAATCTTCAAAATAAAGCTTAGAAACTGATGAAATTAGATAGGTTCTTTCAGGAAAACAAAATATGATTTAGACTTTTAGACTTTAAAAACAAATGCAGAAATGACCAATTTAGACTTAGGTCTAACAGTGGATAAAAAACACACCTTAAAAGGATAAACAGATAAGCTTTTCATGATTAACTAAACCATAAAGGACTAAAATGAAGACAACATTTTTTTATGTAAATAAATAACTTTGATCAAAAAGGACAAACTGATACTCAGTCAAGCTCAATTATGCGAAGAAAAATAGCAAAAAAAAGAAAGGAAAAAATTATAATGATACCTAAGGTTGATACTTGATCCGAAAACCTACAACTTAATTAAGAAAATAAGCTGATCTTTTTAAATCTATGAATAACAAGACATTCAATGGGTTCTGGGTTCAATTTAATGAAACCTGATTAAAACCATACAACAATTAGGATATGGAAAGTAAAAGGTTTCTAAAAACATTTCAGGAAGAATGGCTTCCGAAAAAATAACTGAAATAGAATAACATATTACAGCTACGGCTCACAGCGCCACAAGATTTTTATCATAAACATAGTGGAACATTTTCCACCTGGTTCTGACTTTTATCTGAATGTTATCTAAAGTACCGGTACCTAAAATATGATCTAAAAGTGTGCAGTGAAATTGTGTTCAATCAACCATATTAGCACACCTACAAACCTTTCTAAAGGAAACCCAAATTACAATGTTTTGGCCTTCAACAAAAACACACCTAGAAACCGTCACCCCAAATACAGCATCCTCATTTGGAGACATGGTAGTGGCAGAATCATGCTGTGGGGATGTTTTTCTTTAAGAATGGTCAGGAAAACTGGTCAGAATTGATAAGAAAATGGATGTAACTGAATGCAAAAAAAAAAAAAAAAGAAACCCTAGTCACATGATAATTTAATATTATTAATTGTCAAGAAGGGGTTGAATACAGACACATGGCATCTTATTTTAAAAGTTTATATCATTTTCACTTCACAAATATGATGGACTTTTTCTCATTTCAAAATGATAATATGACTAAATTACTTGAATTTAAAATGAAGAAATTCTCCAAGTCTCCAACTGTATTTTTTTAAGTGTAACTTCTGTTCTCTTGTCTGGTAATATCTCACCTGATTGCATGAGAATGATATGTAGTTGGAGTCTCTGAGGGGAATAGCTGGACCAGGTGTTGACTGAGGCAGACAACCAGTCCAGCAGCTGGCCCATGTGCTGCCTATAGAGTTCGATGGAGTCCAAGCCCTGCACTTTACTCAAAAGATGTACACTCTCCAACGCCTGTGACAAACAAATAACAGAACAAAGAGGAAAACAATTAGTTTCAAAGATGCATACCACTCCTAAAAACACCAATTATTTGGTAAAGAATAAAACAAAAGAAAACACAACTCTAAGGTCAACAATTATTGACCATAATCTATTGATTTTGAAAGTCTGAATTTCCTTGGATCATCAATAAACTCATGGAAGGAACAAACATGCATACACCATACAGACCTGGTCTAACACAGCAAACCATTCAAACCAATGGGAGTTTGCAAAAATACAAGAACTGTACGAGGAAACATTCAGATTATATTAAGCAGTAAACCGAGAGAAAGAAATGGCATGGCAACACAAAGAAACCTCTAGAGAAATTCCTGGCTACAGCTGCTTGGTGGATCCCACACTGCACCAAAATAAAGGATTAGTTGCCAAGTTAGACCCAGAATGCATCAGCCTTGTGAATTACATCTTGTTAGAATTCATCAACACATTTATAGCAATGTGTATGCCATCATTAGGTAAGATACCAATAATAAAATACTTGCCAACACAACATTTACAACCGCTACTGCTGTTAATATTGCGCAATGCATACGCTGGCCCCGCCCCTAGAGACCAAAAACCAGCTCATGTTCAGGGCAGGAGGAACTGACCTTTAGAGCATTTCGTCGTTCTCTTTGTTGTTCCTCTGGGATGGAGAGCGACAGTAAGGCCGTCTGAGTCACTGTCTAACCTCCTCTGCAGAAAGCTGGACAACCCTGAGCTGTCCGCTGATGGGAAAGACATCAACCCATTTCTGGGAAAAACAAGTCCTGCTTTTCCTCTGGGTCCAGGAATGCCCAAGGCCAATTCTCACCCTCCCTCTGTTTCCTAATCCATTCCTTCCCATCTCATCTTTAATAATGTTCTTCTCTGTGTGAACATACAGACAGACGTAAACACACAGTCACGCTGGTGGCCGGTGCGGTGTCTGCTCTGCATCTGTGCCAGCTTCTTCCCACTTCCCTCCCCTGTCATTAGCCTACATCGGCGACAAGCAGCTGGACGACATGTTGCCCTCAGACACCAGTGGCTTCACTTTTCGCAGCTCCTGTTGGGCCCCTTGGGTTTGGTGACTGACCACTTGACAAACCCTTAATACCTAGCAATGACTTGGGTTTCATAAACCAAGTTATGAAAGCAAACTGGGCTCAACAGATGACACAAACCTGCTGAGAAATACCACTCATCTCTCCCCATCTGTTTTCCCTCTATTCCTGTCAGTCTCATTTCTTTCTGCACACTTCATCCGCCTCCTTTCACCCAAGACTGGTTTTAAAGTCCCACTCCAAAGGTGCAATTTCAGCCTCCCTAGCTGAGTGGGTAATTATACAGTTGGTGGTGCTCACTTTGAAACTGTACAAATGCTTACATTCCTTGAATAGCTCTCGCTACATAAAACCAACTTACCTTTCTAATAAAAAGTGGGGAAAAAATGAGAGAAAGGAGCATCTTTAGAGGAAAATTTTAGTTCTAATGCGGTACTTTTTCTACCTTGTAAGTAGGAATAATATAAGTTCTAATGCTGTATCTTTAGTTAGCTGCATTTTCTCACCTTTGCACTGAGCTGTGGATCATTGGACAGGCTCTGGATGGTGACCAGAACCTGCAGCAGCTGCAGGCTAATTAGGCCACAGTCGGCCTCACACTGATAGAGCAGCACATCCACGCAAGCCAGCAGCTGCTCCAAGTACATGACCTGAAACAGAAAAAGATACAAGCAATTCAGAAGAACTGTACCTTGAGGTTTCAGAGACCTGTTGATTTTTAAAGGTACATCTAGATGACATATATTATACTAGTTGGTTTCATACTGAGGGATGTATGCTAAGCCTTTAGATCTGTTGATTTCTTCAGCTTTTGTGCACAAGACGGTTCACCACACCCTTTACAAGGAGGATAAGTCATATAAACTAAAGAAGCAAGGTGTTGTATTCCTGCAAATTAATGGAAAATTGAGTGGAAGGAGAACGTTAGTAAAAGTGCACAAGCAACAAGGATCAGAATCTTGTTAATCTAAAATGAATTTATTTCATTTTTCTATATTGACTTTTACTTTCTATTTGATCTAAATTACTGAACTGAGTTTCTGTTTGGCAGTAAGGAAAAATTACTTTAAATACATAAATGTATGGCTAATGAAATCGTAAAATTAGCTTTACCATTTTATTATATTTTCTAATAAAATCAACATTTCAATTATTGAATATAATGAGATGCTTAAAGTTTGTTAAAACATTGACAACCCAACGAAGTTATGCAGCAGATGCTATTTAAGGATTTTCCATAAACTCATGCTAAAGGCTTCTTATTTCATTTGTAATGTGCTTATTTTTTTTTTATTTTATTGTTATGCATGATTCTCTTTTTGTACCGGTTATTCTAGTTTCTGCTGTGCTGCGTTAGTACCTAAGCCTCTCTTCAAAGTTCAAATTTTTGACCAAGTTTCCCAATATAATGCCTCGGCTTGTTTTTGATCCCTGTAAGTTTTAATTGGGCAGTTTCCATTAAGAACTGGCAGCATCCTTCCAAATATCTTTACATGGAGAGTTTATTTTCCTGGTCTGCAAAGTTGTAAACCCCTTTCTGGCTTTGGTATAGATTATATTTTACCAGCTTTCCAAAAAAACACACGATCAATTAGACAAACAGCAGCCCTCCGCCTCCCTCCTGTAAAAATAGCAGAGTCTGAGAATGTGTGATTGCCATCACTTGTCCACTGCATTGCGATGAGGTCATGTTTAGACAAAGAGCTGCAGCTCAGGCTAATTTCCATGCCATCACTGGGATCAAGACCTCTTTTCCTGTTTTTACATGGCCTGTCATTTGGGGCTTCAAGGGGGAGAGAACTGATCGTCAGTGAAGGTCCATGCGAGTTTTAGAATAAGGAAATATAGTTTTTATTGTGTGCGAGAGGGCTCCGACGTATTCTGCCCTCCGGGTGAGAATTTAGATCATCGATTAAAAGCAAATACTTTCCGAAGTGTTTTATGAGTCAGATTGGGGAATCCTAGGGTATGAATCAGCTTTTCACCAGCTTAAAAAGGGAACAAACGGAAAGCTGCTGAAAAACAACCGCTGACACATCCAGTACCATGAAAAAGTCATACCTTTTTTAATGTTGTTTGTTTTTGTTGTTGTTACCATTTAACCAAAAGCCTCATTCACTTTATTGCAAACTTTATGTGATAAACCAACACAAAGTAGTGCATCAATGAGAGCTGGAAGAAAAAAAGAAAAAAAAAATATTTCATGATTATTTAGATAAATATACATCTTTAGTAGGCAATGGAAACTCTAGAGGAGCTGCAGAGATCTTAAACAGGTGGGAAGATCTATTGACTGTGCATGCATTCTACAAATCTGGCTTTCATGGAAAAAATGGTAGAAAAAGAAAAAGTTTTGTTTGCAGTTTTTAACAAACCTTTTAGGAGATAAAGAACCATAAGGAGATTTGATGAAACAGTGGTTTAAATTCAAAACGCCATATGTGGGGATTACCTGACTCCCTGCACCCACCTTCCCTACCATAAAACACAGGGGTGGAAGCATTGTGTTGTGGAGAACTTTCCTTAAAGGATGGCCCTAAATACAGGTAACACTAGAAAGGTCCAATCAAACCCTGGGTGCATAGATATAATTCATAATCTGTAACAAACCCTGCTAATTGATGCTTACAGACACCTTTCCTAAACAAAGATGGTTTAAGACTATTTGTGCAGAGCTAGTAGAAATATCGCCCAAAGCCTTGCAGCAGCTATTACTGAAAAAAATGTGGTCATTAATGGTTTAGCCTTTTTTTTTACCTATAATAAAAAAAACTTCGCACTTCATTTAAAAACATTCCATTCAAAACAGATAAGTTTAATGTGAAAAAACATAATCAATTGGAATGAACACTTAAAACAAGGTTTACATAAAAACACGCAGGTTATACGTGTGCAGAAAACCCTGACTGGGGTTGGACAGGGGTAAGAAAAACCGAGAGCGGAAAAACTGCTGCGGTGTAATAACTAGTTGAACACCTGGAGGCAGGTGATATACACCTGGTTATATTGTAATAGGCATGCTCCAGGGGACTCATTACACCATGTGGCGCATCTGTCCACCACTGTATAGTACATCGCTTACATGGAGGCAATTCTTCTTCAAGGAGCCTTAGCAGGCGATGAATTTCCATCCAGCGGGGAGTTAACCCCATGCTGCCAGTGATACTGCTATGGAAACAGGGAAACAAACACCAGGAGTGTATGTGAGTGTGCCTAGACCCTCTTGCAGTTGGATATCTCCTTTTTGGTGCTCAGTGTGAACAGCATCCAGCTGGTAATGATAACAACAGAAGGTGTGCTTATGGTGGAAACAAGTTTTTCCCATAAAATAATTTATTTTTGGGGGAAAATTTAGATTTTTGACAAAGCAGACGGCTCCCTGCAGTGGGATAACAAATTCTTCAATTACAAATATTCAGTTAAAAGTACCGGATGTTTATTGATTTATTAAATATACAGCTTGAACCTTCCTCCATTTTGTTATGTTAAAATCTAGTCAGTGTGTTTGATATTATGTGAAAGATGGAGAAACACAGACGGGTGAATAGGTATAAAAAAAAAAAACAGCTGAACTGGCATGGTTCTAACAAAAGCATAAATGTGCATTTGTATTAAGCCTCCTGTACTCTAATACCCAAAATAAAATTTTGTAAAAAATGTGAAACTTTAAATTTGTCGCCTGTGCTGCTCAAACGAATTGCCCCCGGTGGGATATATAAAGTGGACTAAATCTAAAATTGCTTTATAATTGCAAAGTCGGACCTGTGACTTAAATCTGCAAAGGGGGAGTTAAACATTAGCGTGACGTTTTTAACCCTTTATAGGGCAAGTTACCGTTTTTGATATCTTGCATACCCCTTAGAAATGGAGCCCCCCACTTTTGTTATTTTTCTTTATATATTCGAGCAAGTTGGCATTTCTTGTTGTTACATTGACATTAATTTTTGCCATAAAAATATCCATATATTTTTTATGTATCTAAAAATTGGTGAAAATGTCTTAAAATAACTGTCTTTACCCTTAATTTGAGTAGGTAAATAAGAAAATCTCCCAGTGGAAGGAGCATTTTTATCCATAAAATCTGATTATTTGATATTATGCACTTGAAATAGGAGACTGCATTTTTTTCCTTATTTTAATTGTAAATTTTCTTATTCCATTTGCAGTGTGTCTCACTTACCTGCTCAATTCAAGAAAAAATGCACTTATTTTAAGAAAAAATGACGCACTTGGATTTCACTTTTTTTTCAGTGCACTCTTTGCTTGAAAATTTGAAATTTAAAGTCTTATACTGAGTGCCCTATAAAGGGTTAAGAGGGTTTAATTGTTTAATGCTAATAATGATTTCCATCTACTATTAAGCCAAAGAGTAATAATTTTGGAAATCCCATTCTTATTTTAACATAAAAATAAAATAATAATAATAAAAATAGAAAAGTTTTTTTATACTGATAACAGCTTGGGCTTAGCATCACACTCTCACAGTGTATGGTGATGGCAGCATCATGCTGTGGTGAGGGTTTTCCTATCAGACCTGACAGATGCAGAGAGATGGATTCAGTTAAAAGGAAAATAATTGCTTTAAAACATTTTTATATAAAGAAAATCCATAAAAGTATATACTTAGCTCCCCTGTACAGTGATGCCCCTAAATACAAGCCAGTTATTTTAATTTCTTCCCATTTACTAATTCTTTAAGAAGTAGAAAATCGCAGGATTTTATTTATGGATATGCATCCAAAACACTTTTTTTTTTGGTATGAAATTGTAAAAACAATCGATTTAAACTTTATTCTGTTTTTGTCATCTAGTATCCGGGTAAAATGCATTGAAGTTTGTGATTGTAACGTGAAAAAATTTGGAAAAAGAGGCATTCATTCAACCTCCAAACCCCATTGCTCAGTAGAACAACGCTCAAAAGCTGAGCTCTAATGATTTGTAAAAAACAGATGCTGCACATGCTGTAAATTTGGAGGTTGCCGTTCTTTGCCCTCAATTTATGACCGATATTTTTAATTCCCGCTGCGCATCCTGCCGTCTATTTTTGTACGCCGTCTCTTCCTCTTACCAGAAATACAGAGAAGAAAACAGAGTTGAAAGAGCTGACTCCGAGCAGACACCTTGTATATTAGCTTTTTTCTTTTTTTTTGGCCTCAGCTCCCAGCCGGACCTCGAGGCTCCCGCTACCTCTGCTCACTTTGAAGGTTATTTATGTCTGATTTCTAAACAGACATTCGTTTCCATCCAAGTCAAACATCGTGTCACTGTACTTTCTCTTTGCCTGCTGTTTCAAGTGGCACGTAATTCTATCAGGTTAAATCCAAACACTTTTTATATCTTAGCAATCAAAAACAAAATAAAAAGTGGAGTCTCCAAAATTAGAGTTGTCATGTTGTGCCTGTTGGTGAATAAATGTAATAAAATATAAATCAGTCTGAGGATATCTGCACTCTAAAGACAAATAAAAGGCAAAAACATAATGTCCATCTGTCTAGAAAGTTCTTATTTACAGATAAAGGTCTGAACAATGCCTGCTATGAAAGGAATGTCGCAGGTGGTTTATCTAAACTCAGACCTCTTCAGGGACAGCGCTCACTTCGCTTTGTGCTTTAAAACAAAAACAGCGACAGAGAAAGATAGATGGAGAAGGAGACGAAGAGGAAGCAGAGGTCTGGTCACATCTGTGTGGCAGCGCGTGACTCTGCCGTCCTGTTAATTCTCCCTGCGCTCGACCCCCGCCGGGCAGCGATGGGGGTGGATCGGAGGTCGATTTCCCCTCCTCGTTTATCACCGGCCTTGACCGTGTAAGGCTTTAAAACTTTCTGCCACAGCTGAACTGCAGCTATAAGGCTGCCGTGTGCCGCCTCGTCTGCCCTGTGGGGGTCAGGTCGGCCACTACGGGGGTCACGTCAAATAAGCAGATTTTTGCCGTCATGATCTCACAGGGGACGGTTTTAAAGCCTAGCCTGAGGAGGAGGAGTGGGGGGTTTTGTTGGAGGAGTTTTTAAAAAAAAGCAAGACCCTGCATTTGCAGATGATAGACATGCGTGAGAACAGCAACGGTCTGATCAAAGACCTGAAATATTAGACATGAAAAATATCACATGAGCTGGCAAGCATTTTACCAGAGTTGGCATTTTTTTAAGGACAACTCCAAAGCAAACCCGATGAACCAACTGCTGTTCTTGGATTGTCTAAAGATCCTTTTAGAGCCTCTAATGTTATCCAACTTATCAAAGACAACATTTTAACATGTCTGTCCATCCAGCGACAACTGAAGGCTTAAAAATGTCAGAGATGAGAAAGAGCTAATGCACAGTTTGATGCTGGGAGACAAAGCTCCATTTAATTCCGTCCATCACTAGCAAAAATATCATCTAAATATTAGGCTTTTAATCTGTTCTTTTATCAGAATAAAATTAATTTATAAGACACAACCTTGTTTATTTCAAAACAATAATAAGACGCACAAATATGTTTTCTCTAATCGAATGGATCAAATGAATACAGAAACCATCAATAACAGCTTTGTTCAAGTTTGGAGTAACTGAAGCAGGTTCTGACATAATAGATCGGTTCTAACCGTCTGATCCGAACTGGTAAAGCTGATTAAAACGGTCTGGTTTCCCGGAACAAACTTCTAAATGGTTTCATCGTCCTTTCAGAACATCTGAGAAACTTTCCGCCATCTTGCTTGTGATCAGATTGGTAAAAATTATGACCTTCATGGAATTCTGTTTTATAAAGCACTGTTATCACTAGCAGCATAAACGACCCTTAGCATGCTGTTGCTACTTCCATGCTTTAGGGTTGGGGGAGATGCTAGATATCAGGAAAACACGCAAATATGATATTACTGCTGAATATTGTGATGATGCGATTGGTTACAATAGACCCAAACTAAAAGATAAACAATATAAGGTGATCCTTAGCAAGAAAGCAAAGCATCAGACCAAAGCAGTCTTCTGGGATTTCAGTAATGCAGTCCAGATTAAGGCCTTTTTTTGTTTTTTTGTTTTTTTTTTGCAATTTAAAGGTTGACTCCCTGAAACTTGCTTCTTCCAAATGTTATCAAACATCTCTTGTTCCAGGGAGCCTTAGGCTTTAGAGTTAAGGTGGTACTGATGCTAATCTTAGCCTTGCATTGATCAGAGACACTGGTGTATATTCCAGTTCATGACTGGCTTTAGTCTTACCGATTGTCATTTTGTTCATTCTGAGCAGTTTGCAATAATCTAAGTGGACATTTTAGGTTTATTAATTGACATTTTGTTACCATTGACTGCTCTAGTTAATACTAAAATGAACACACTAATGAAAGTCTGTTTTTCAGAATTAAAAAATTACCCATTTTTAATTTTTGGATGTGACTGTAACAGGTTCCAACGGCCCAGATTACTCGTAAAAGGTCTGGTAGCTAAAACTGGTAAACATTGAGACACATGTTATTCTGCGCTGACCTGCTGGTATTCCTGGCAAACCTCGGGCTGCACCAGGGTGTCTGCGATCTGCTGGAGATGTGGATTTAGGAGAGGCTTGGAGCCGCCTCCCAGGACGGCAGCCAGAACCATGAGGGGGGTCCAGGGGTAGGAGGGAGAGTTTGGGGTCATCACATGTTCAAGCATCAGCTTCAGGAAGACAGGTGGGGGGACAAACGTCCCAATCAGTTTAGCAGCTGCCAGGCACTGTTGGTGAGCACAGACGGGAAGAGAGACAGAAAAAAATAGGAGACATCAGGAGGAATGAGAAAAGGAAGTCCTTTTTTTAATCCAGCAAACATCAAAGATCTTGACAATCCATTATTATAAACAGGTGCATCCTAGATCCATGAACCCTGCTCGTCCCGCTCCAAACTGACAACAGCTGATGAACTTAAATGAATGTGAAACTGCTGACTCCACGGATGCGGCACATCCTTCCCGTCTGATTAAAGGTTCTCTGGGACTTACGTTGTTCACCACGTCCCTCTCTGTGTCGCTACAGGCCCGGTAGAGCACGGCCAGCAAAGGCTGCAGGTGCTGCGTGGTGTGGTCCTCGGCGTGCAGCAGCAGCACCGAGAGCAGCTGGGACGTCCGGACCCGGGTCGGTACCAGCCAGTCGGTCACATCGTGGGCGATGGCTGGTACCAGTCTGCTAAGGTTTCTAACCACCAGTTCTCTGCATCCCAGACCTGGACGATCCACTGGAGAGAGAAAAAGGAAGATTTTTTTTCTAATGAAACCAATTTTTCATTAAAAGTTATTTTACAAGAGAACAACCTTTAACCAGGAATAAAAAAACACCATTTTATTCAGCCCAACCTGAAATTTTTATAAAAAAAATTTAATGTTCTGATTTATTATTCTAGTTGTTAATCCTGTTATTATAAGCTTTAAACAGAAAGAAAATTCACATTTAAAATAACTAAAATATATGTGTTTTTATACTTCAATTAATTCACTAATATAT